>NW_027102343.1:0-40618 GCF_035609145.1 Eleutherodactylus coqui
CCAGACATGGCTACACAGTGCATCGTTAGTACTTGTTCTAATATATAGGGCCCAGACATGACTACACAGTGCACCGTTAGTACTAGTCCTAGTATAGAGGGGACCGAGACATGACTACGCAGTGCACCCTTAGTACTTGTCCTAATATATAGGGGCCCAGACATGACTACACAGTGAACCCTTAGTGCTTGTCCTAATATATAGGGACCCAGACATGGCTACACAGTGCACCCTTAGTACTTGTCCTAATATATAGGGACCTAGACATGGCTACACAGAGCACCCTTAGTACTTGTCCTAATATATAGGGGCACAGACATGACTACACAGTGCACCCTTAGTGCTTGTCCTAATATACAGGGGACCCAGACATAGCTACACAGTGCACCCTTAGTACTTGTCCTAATATATAGGGACCTAGACATGGCTACACAGGGCACGCTTAGTACTTGTCCTAATATATAGGGACCCAGACATGACTACACAGAGCACCCTTAGTACTTGTCCTAATATATAGGGGCACAGACATGACTACACAGTGCACCCTTAGTACTTGTCCTAATATATAGGAGACCCAGACATGGCTACACAGTGCATCCTTAATACTTGTCCTAATATATAGTGGACCCAGACATGACTACACAGTGCAGCCTTAGTACTTGTCCTATAATATAGGGGATCCAGACATGACTACACAGTGCACCGTTAGTATTTGTCCTAATACATAGGGGACCCAGACATGACTACACAGTGCACCGTTAGTACTTGTCCTAATATATAGGGGATCCAGACATGGCTACACAGTGCACCCTTAGGACTTGTCCTAATATATAGGGGACCCAGACATGACTACCCAGGGCAGCCTTAGTACTTGTCCTAGTATATAAGGGACCCATACATGACTACACAGTGCAGCCTTAGTACTTGTCCTAATATATAGGGGACCCAGACATGACTACACAGTGCACCCTTAGTACTTGTCCTAATATATAGTGGACCCAGAAATGGCTACACAGTGCACCCTTAGTACTTGTCCTAATATATAGGGGACCCAGACATGGCTACACAGTGCACCATTAGTACTTGTCCTAATATATAGGGGACCCAGACATGACTACACAGTACACCATTAGTACTTGTCCTAATATATATGGGGACCCAGACATGACTACACAGTGCAGCCTTAGTACTTGCCGTAATATATAGGGGACCCAGACATGACTACACAATGCACCGTTTGTACGTGTCCTAATATATAGGGGGCCCAGACATGGCTACACAGAGCACCCTTAGTACTTGTAGTAATATATAGGGGCACAGACATGACTACACAGTGCACCCTTAGTGCTTGTCCTAATATACAGGGGACCCAGACATAGCTACACAGTGCACCCTTAGTACTTGTCCTAATATATAGGGGCCCAGACATGACTACATAGTGCAGCGTTAGTACTACTCCTAATATATAGGGGCCCAGACATGACTATACAGTACACCCTTAGTACTTGTCCTTATATAAAGGGGCCCAGACATGACTACACAGTGCATCGTTAGTACTTGTCCTAATATATAGGGCCCAGACATGACTACACAGCGCATCGTTAGTAGTAGTCCTAGTATAGAGGGGACCGAGACATGACTACACAGTGAACCCTTAGTACTTGTGCTAATATATCAGGACCCAGACATAACTACACAGTGCACCCTTAGTACTTGTCCTTATATATAGGGGCCCAGACATGGCTACACAGTGTACCCTTAGTACTTGTCCTAATATATAGGGGCCCAGACATGACTACACAGTGAACCATTAGTACTTGTCCTAATATATAGGGGCCCAGACATGGCTACACAGTGCATCGTTAGTACTTGTTCTAATATATAGGGCCCAGACATGACTACACAGTGCACCGTTAGTACTAGTCCTAGTATAGAGGGGACCGAGACATGACTACGCAGTGCACCCTTAGTACTTGTCCTAATATATAGGGGCCCAGACATGACTACACAGTGAACCCTTAGTGCTTGTCCTAATATATAGGGACCCAGACATGGCTACACAGTGCACCGTTAGTACTTGTCCTAATATATCAGGACCCAGACATGGCTACACAGTGCACCCTTAGTACTAGTCCTAATATATAGAGGACCCAGACATGACTACACAAAGCACCCTTAGTACTTGTCCTAATACATAGGGGACCCAGACATGACTACACAGTGCAGCCTTCGTACTTGTCCTAAAATATTGGGGATCCAGACATGACTACACAGTGCACCGTTAGTACTTGTCCTAATATATATGGGGACCCAGACATGGCTACACAGTGCACCCCTAGTGCTTGTCCTAATACATAGGGGACCCAGACATTACTACACAGCACACCCTTAGAACTTGTCCTAATATATAGGAGCCCAGACATGACTACACAGTGCACCGTTAGTACTTGTCCTAATATATAGAGGCCCAGATATGACTACACAGTGCACCCTTAGTACTAGTCCTAATATATAGGAGACCCAGACATGACTACACAGTGCACCCTTAGTACTTGTCCTAATATATAGGGGACCCAGACATGACTACACAGTGCACCCTTAGTACTTGTCCTAATATATAGGGGACCCAGACATGACTACACAGTGCACCCTTAGTACTTGTAGTAATATATAGGGGCACAGACATGGCTACACAGTGTACCCTTAATACTTGTCCTAATATACAGGGGACCCAGATATTACTTCACAGCACACCCTTAGAGCTTGTCCTAATATATAGGAGCCCAGACATGACTACACAGTGCACCCTTAGGACTTTTCCTAATATATATGGGGACCAAGACATGACTACATAGTGCATCCTTAGTACTTGTCCTAATATACAGTGGACCCAGACATAGCTACACAGTGCACCCTTAGTACTTGTCCTAATATATATGGGACCCAGACATAGCTACACAGTGCACCCTTAGTACTTGTCCTAATATATAGGGGACCCAGACATGGCGACACAGTACACCCTTAGTACTTGTCCTTATATAAAGGGGCCCAGACATGACTACACAGTGCATCGTTAGTAGTAGTCCTAGTATAGAGGGGACCGAGACATGACTACACAGTGAACCCTTAGAACTTGTGCTAATATATCAGGACCCAGACATGACTACACAGTGCACCCTTAGTACTTGTCCTTATATATAGGGGCCCAGACATGGCTACACAGTGTACCCTTAGTACTTGTCCTAATATATAGGGGCCCAGACATGACTACACAGTGAACCATTAGTTCTTGTCATAATATATAGGGGCCCACACATGGCTACACAGTGCATCGTTAGTACTTGTTCTAATATATAGGGCCCAGACATGACTACACAGTGCACCGTTAGTACTAGTCCTAGTATAGAGGGGACCGAGACATGACTACGCAGTGCACCCTTAGTACTTGTCCTAATATATAGGGGCCCAGACATGACTACACAGTGAACCCTTAGTGCTTGTCCTAATATATAGGGACCCAGACATGGCTACACAGTGCACCGTTAGTACTTGTCCTAATATATCAGGACCCAGACATGGCTACACAGTGCACCCTTAGTACTTGTCCTAATATATAGAGGACCCAGACATGACTACACAAAGCACCCTTAGTACTTGTCCTAATATATATGGGACCTAGACATGACTACAGAGTGCACCTTTAGTACTTGTCCTAATATATAGGGGACCCAGACATTACTTCACAGCACACCCTTAGAACTTGTCCTAATATATAGGAGCCCAGACATGACTACACAGTGCACCGTTAGTACTTGTCCTAATATATAGAGGCCCAGATATGACTACACAGTGCACCCTTAGTACTAGTCCTAATATATAGGAGACCCAGACATGACTACACAGTGCACCCTTAGTACTTGTCCTAATATATAGGGGACCCAGACATGACTACACAGTGCACCCTTAGTACTTGTCCTAATATATAGGGGACCCAGACATGACTACACAGTGCACCCTTAGTACTTGTAGTAATATATAGGGGCACAGACATGGCTACACAGTGTACCCTTAATACTTGTCCTAATATACAGGGGACCCAGATATTACTTCACAGCACACCCTTAGAGCTTGTCCTAATATATAGGAGCTCAGACATGACTACACAGTGCACCCTTAGGACTTGTCCTAATATATATGGGGACCAAGACATGACTACATAGTGCATCCTTAGTACTTGTCCTAATATACAGTGGACCCAGACATAGCTACACAGTGCACCCTTAGTGCTTGTCCTAATATATATGGGACCCAGACATAGCTACACAGTGCACCCTTAGTACTTGTCCTAATATATAGGGGACCCAGACATGGCGACACAGTACACCCTTAGTACTTGTCCTTATATAAAGGGGCCCAGACATGACTACACAGTGCACCGTTAGTACTTGTCCTAATATATCAGGACCCAGACATGGCTACACAGTGCACCCTTAGTACTAGTCCTAATATATAGAGGACCCAGACATGACTACACAAAGCACCCTTAGTACTTGTCCTAATATATATGGGACCTAGACATGACTACAGAGTGCACCTTTAGTACTTGTCCTAATATATAGATGACCCAGACATTACTTCACAGCACACCCTTAGAACTTGTCCTAATATATAGGAGCCCAGACATGACTATACAGTGCACCCTTAGTGCTTGTCCTAATATACAGGGGACCCAGACATGACTACACAGTGCATCGTTAGTATTTGTCCTAATATATAGGGGCCAAGATATGACTACACAGTGCACCGTTAGTACTAGTCCTAATATATAGGTGCCCAGACATGACTACACAGCGCATCGTTAGTACTAGTCCTAGTATAGAGGGGACCGAGACATGTCTACACAGTGAACCCTTAGTACTTGTCCTAATATATATGGGGACCCAGACATGGCTACACAGTGCACCCCTAGTGCTTGTCCTAATACATAGGGGACCCAGACATGACTACACAGCACACCCTTAGAACTTGTCCTAATATATAGGAGCCCAGACATGAATACACAGTGCACCGTTAGTACTTGTCCTAATATATAGGGGCCCAGACATGACTACACAGTGCACCCTTAGTACTAGTCCTAATATATAGGAGACCCAGACATGACTACACAGTGCACCCTTAGTACTTGTCCTAATATATAGGGGACCCAGACATGACTACACAGTGCACCCTTAGTACTTGTCCTAATATATAGGGGACCCAGACATGACTACACAGAGCACCCTTAGTACTTGTAGTAATATATAGGGGCACAGACATGACTACACAGTGCACCCTTAGTGCTTGTCCTAATATACAGGGGACCCAGACATAGCTACACAGTGCACCCTTAGTACTTGTCCTAAAAAATAGTTGACCCAGACATGGCTGCACAGTGCACCCTTAGTACTTGTCCTAATATATAGGGGCCCAGACATGACTATACAGTACACCCTAAGTACTTGTCCTTATATAAAGGGGCCCAGACATGACTACACAGTGCATCGTTAGTACTAGTCCTAATATATAGGGCCCAGACATGACTACACAGTGCACCGTTAGTACTAGTCCTAATATATAGGGGCCCAGACATGACTACACAGCGCATCGTTAGTAGTAGTCCTAGTATAGAGGGGACCGAGACATGACTACACAGTGAACCCTTAGTACTTGTCCTAATATATCAGGACCCAGACATGACTACACAGTGCACCCTTAGTACTTGTCCTTATATATAGGGGCCCAGACATGGCTACACAGTGTACCCTTAGTACTTGCCGTAATATATAGGGGCCCAGACATGACTACACAGTGAACCATTAGTACTTGTCCTAATATATAGGGGCCCAGACATGGCTACACAGTGCATCGTTAGTACTTGTCCTAATATATAGGGCCCAGACATGACTACACAGTGCACCGTTAGTACTAGTCCTAATATATAGGGGGCCAAACATGACTACACAGCGCATCGTTAGTACTAGTCCTAGTATAGAGGGGACCGAGACATGACTACGCAGTGCACCCTTAGTGCTTGTCCTAATATATAGGGGCCCAGACATGACTACACAGTGAACCATTAGTGCTTGTCCTAATAAATAGGGGCCCAGACATGACTACACAGTGCACCCTTAGTACTTGTCCTAATATATAGGAGACCCAGACATGGCTGCACAGTGCACCCTTAGTACGACTCCTAATATATAGGGGCCCAGACATGACTATACAGTACACCCTTAGTACTTGTCCTTATATAAAGGGGCCCAGACATCACTACACAGTGCCCCCCTAGTACTTGTCCTAATATATAGGGGCCCAGACATGACTACACAGTGCACCATTAGTACTAGTCCTAATATATAGGGGCCCAGACATGACTACACAGCGCATTGTTAGTACTAGTCCTAGTATAGAGGGGACCGAGACATGACTACACAGTGAACCCTTAGTACTTGTCCTAATATATAGGGACCCAGACATGGCTACACAGTGCACCCTTAGTACTTGTCCTAATACATAGGGGACCTAGACATGACTGCACAGTGCAGCCTTAGTACTTGTCCTAATATATAGGGGACCCAGACATGGCTACACAGTGCACCATTAGTACTTGTCCTAATATATAGTGGACCTAGACATGGCTACACAGTGCACCCTTAGTACTTGTCCTAATATATATGGGGACCCAGACATGGCTACACAGTGCACCCCTAGTGCTTGTCCTAATACATAGGGGACCCAGACATGACTACATAGTACAGCCTTCGTACTTGTCCTAAAATATTGGGGATCCAGACATGACTACACAGTGCACCGTTAGTACTTGTCCTAATATATAGCGGACCCAGACATGACTGCACAGTGCAGCCTTAGTACTCGTCTTACTATATAGGGGACCCAGACATGGCTACACAGTGCACCGTTAGTACTTGTCCTAATATATAGGGGACCCAGACATGACTACACAGTGCACCGTTAGTACTTGTCCTAATATATAGGGGATCCAGACATGGCTACACAGTGCACCCTTAGTACTTGTCCTAATATATAGGGAACCCAGACATGACTGCACAGTGCAGCCTTAGTACTTTTCCTAGTATATAAGGGAACCAGACATGACTACACAATGCAGCCTTAGTACTTTTCCTAATATATAGGGGACCCAGACATGACTACACAGTGCACCCTTAGTACTTGTCCTAATATATAGTGGACCCAGACATGGCTACACAGTGCACCCTTAGTACTTGTCCTAATATATATGGGGACCCAGACATGGCTACACAGTGCACCCTTAGTACTTGTCCTAATATATAGGGGACCTAGACATGACTGCACAGTGCAGCCTTAGTACTTGTCCTAATATATAGGGGACCCAGACATGGCTACACCGTGCGCCATTAGTACTTGTCCTAATATATAGGGGACCCAGACATGGCTACACAGTGCACCCTTAGTACTTGTCCTAATATATATGGGGACCAAGACATGGCTAAACAGTGCACCCCTAGTGCTTGTCCTAATACATAGGGGACCCAGACATTACTTCACAGCACACCCTTAGAACTTGTCCTAATATATAGGAGCTCAGACATGACTACACAGTGCACCGTTAGTACTTGTCCTAATATATAGGGGCCCAGACATGACTACACAGTGCACCCTTAGTACTAGTCCTAATATATAGGAGACCCAGACATGACTACACAGTGCACCCTTAGTACTCGTCCTAATATATAGGGGACCCAGACATGACTACACAGTGCACCCTTAGTACGTGTCCTAATATATAGGGGACCCAGACATGACTACACAGAGCACCCTTAGTACTTGTAGTAATATATAGGGGCACAGACCTGACTACACAGTGCACCCTTAGTGCTTGTCCTAATATACAGGGGACCCAGACATAGCTACACAGTGCACCCTTAGTACTTGTCCTAAAAAATAGGAGACCCAGACATGGCTGCACAGTGCACCCTTAGTACTTGTCCTAATATATAGGGGCCCAGACATGACTACACAGTGCACCCTTAGTACTACTCCTAATATATAGGGGCCCAGACATGACTATACAGTACACCCTTAGTACTTGTCCTTATATAAAGGGGCCCAGACATGACTACACAGTGCATCGTTAGTACTTGTCCTAATATATAGGGCCCAGACATGACTACACAGTGCATCGTTAGTAGTAGTCCTAGTATGGAGGGGACCGAGACATGACTACACAGTGAACCCTTAGAACTTGTGCTAATGTATCAGGACCCAGACATGACTACACAGTGCACCGTTAGTACTTGTCCTTATATATAGGGGCCCAGACATGGCTACACAGTGTACCCTTAGTACTTGTCCTAATATATAGGGGCCCAGACATGACTACACAGTGAACCATTAGTTCTTGTCATAATACATAGGGGCCCAGACATGGCTACACATTGCATCGTTAGTACTTGTTCTAATATATAGGGCCCAGACATGACTACACAGTGCACCGTTAGTACTAGTCCTAGTATAGAGGGGACCGAGACATGACTACGCTGTGCACCCTTAGTACTTGTCCTAATATATAGGGGCCCAGACATGACTACACAGTGAACCCTTAGTGCTTGTCCTAATATATAGGGACCCAGACATGGCTACACAGTGCACCGTTAGTACTTGTCCTAATATATCAGGACCCAGACATGGCTACACAGTGCACCCTTAGTACTAGTCCTAATATATAGGGGACCCAGACATGACTACACAAAGCACCCTTAGTACTTGTCCTAATATATAGGGGACCCAGACATGACTACACAGTGCACCCTTAGTACTTGTCCTAATATATATGGGACCTAGACATGACTACAGAGTGCACCTTTAGTACTTGTCCTAATATATAGGGGACCCAGACATTACTTCACAGCACACCCTTAGAACTTGTCCTAATATATAGGAGCCCAGACATGACTATACAGTGCACCCTTAGTACTTGTCCTAATATGCAGGGGACCCAGACATGACTACACAGTGCATCGTTAGTATTTGTCCTAATATATAGGGCCAAGATATGACTACACAGTGCACCCTTAGTACTTGTCTTAATAAGCAGGGGACCCAGACATGACTACACAGTGCACCCTTAGTACTACTCCTAATATATAGGGGCCCAGACATGACTATACAGTACACCCTTAGTACTTTTCCTTATATAAAGGGGCCCAGACATGACTACACAGTGCATCGTTAGTACTAGTCCTAATATATAGGGCCCAGACATGACTACACAGTGCACCGTTAGTACTAGTCCTAATATATAGGGGCCCAGACATGACTACACAGCGCATCGTTAGTAGTAGTCCTAGTATAGAGGGGACCGAGACATGACTACACAGTGAACCCTTAGTACTTGTCCTAATATATCAGGACCCAGACATGACTACACAGTGCACCCTTAGTACTTGTCCTTATATATAGGGGCCCAGACATGACTACACAGTGAACCATTAGTACTTGTCCTAATATTTAGGGGCCCAGACATGGCTACACAGTGCATCGTTAGTACTTGTTCTAATATATAGGGCCCAGACATGACTACACAGTGCACCGTTAGTACTAGTCCTAATATATAGGGGGCCAGACATGACTACACAGTGCATCGTTAGTACTAGTCCTAGTATAGAGGGGACCGAGACATGACTACACAGTGCATCGTTAGTACTAGTCCTAGTATAGAGGGGACCGAGACATGACTACGCAGTGCACCCTTAGTACTTGTCCTAATATATAGGGGCCCAGATATGACTACACAGTGAACCCGTAGTGCTTGCCCTAATATATAGGGACCCAGACATGGCTACACAGTGCACCCTTAGTACTAGTCCTAATATATAGAGGACCCAGACATGACTACACAAAGCACCCTTAGTACTTGTCCTAATATATAGGGGACCCAGACATGACTACACAGTGCACCCTTAGTACTTGTCCTAATATATAGGGGACCCAGACATGACTACACAGTGCACCCTTAGTACTTGTCCTAATATATAGGGGACCCAGACATGACTACACAGTGCACCCTTAGTACTTGTCCTAATATATATGGGACCTAGACATGACTACAGAGTGCACCTTTAGTTCTTGTCCTAATATATAGGGGACCCAGACATGACTACAGAGTGCACCCTTAGTACTTGTCCTAATATATAGGGACCCAGACATGGCAACACAGGGCACGCTTAGTACTTGTCCTAATATACAGGGGACCCAGATATTACTTCACAGCACACCCTTAGAGCTTGTCCTAATATATAGGAGCCCAGACATGACTACACAGTGCACCCTTAGGACTTGTCCTAATATATATGGGGACCAAGACATGACTACATAGTGCATCCTTAGTACTTGTCCTAATATACAGTGGACCCAGACATAGCTACACAGTGCACCCTTAGTACTTGTCCTAATATATATGGGACCCAGACATAGCTACACAGTGCACCCTTAGTACTTGTCCTAATATATAGGGGACCCAGACATGGCGACACAGTGCACCCTTAGTACTTGTCCTAATATATAGGGGACCCAGACATGACTACACAGAGCACCCTTAGTACTTGTCCTAATATATAGGGGCACAGACATGACTACACAGTGCACCCTTAGTGCTTGTCCTAATATACAGGGGACCCAGACATAGCTACACAGTGCACCCTTAGTACTTGTCCTAATATATAGGAGACCCAGACATGGCTGCACAGTGCACCCTTAGTACTACTCCTAATATATAGGGGCCCAGACATGACTATACAGTACACCCTTAGTACTTGTCCTTATATAAAGGGGCCCAGACATCACTACACAGTGCCCCCCTAGTACTTGTCCTAATATATAGGGGACCCAGACATGACTACACAGTGCACCCTTAGTACTTGTCCTAATATATATGGGACCTAGACATGACTACAGAGTGCACCTTTAGTACTTGTCCTAATATATAGGGGACCCAGACATTTCTTCACAGCACACCCTTAGAACTTGTCCTAATATATAGGAGCCCAGACATGACTATACAGTGCACCCTTAGTACTTGTCCTAATATACAGGGGACCCAGACATGACTACACAGTGCATCGTTAGTATTTGTCCTAATATATAGGGCCAAGATATGACTACACAGTGCACCGTTAGTACTAGTCCTAATATATAGGTGCCCAGACATGACTACACAGCGCATCGTTAGTACTAGTCCTAATATATAGGTGCCCAGACATGACTACACAGCGCATCGTTAGTACTAGTCCTAATATATAGGAGACCCAGACATGACTACACAGTGCACCCTTAGTACTTGTCCTAATATATAGGGGACCCAGACATGACTACACAGTGCACCCTTAGTACTACTCCTAATATATAGGGGCCCAGACATGACTATACAGTACACCCTTAGTACTTGTCCTTATATAAAGGGGCCCAGACATGACTACACAGTGCATCGTTAGTACTAGTCCTAATATATAGGGCCCAGACATGACTACACAGTGCATCGTTAGTACTTGTCCTAATATATAGGGCCCAGACATGACTACACAGCGCATCGTTAGTAGTAGTCCTAGTATAGAGGGGACCGAGACATGACTACACAGTGAACCCTTAGAACTTGTGCTAATATATCAGGACCCAGACATGACTACACAGTGCACCCTTAGTACTTGTCCTTATATATAGAGGCCCAGACATGGCTACACAGTGTACCCTTAGTACTTGTCCTAATATATAGGGGCCCAGACATGACTACACAGTGAACCATTAGTTCTTGTCATAATACATATGGGCCCAGACATGGCTACACAGTGCATCGTTAGTACTTGTTCAAATATATAGGGCCCAGACATGACTACACAGTGCACCGTTAGTACTAGTCCTAGTATAGAGGGGACCGAGACATGACTACGCAGTGCACCCTTAGTACTTGTCCTAATATATAGGGGCCCAGACATGACTACACAGTGAACCCTTAGTGCTTGTCCTAATATATAGGGACCCAGACATGGCTACACAGTGCACCGTTAGTACTTGTCCTAATATATCAGGACCCAGACATGGCTACACAGTGCACCCTTAGTACTAGTCCTAATATATAGAGGACCCAGACATGACTACACAAAGCACCCTTAGTACTTGTCCTAATATATAGGGGACCCAGACATGACTACACAGTGCACCCTTAGTACTTGTCCTAATATATATGGGACCTAGACATGACTACAGAGTGCACCTTTAGTACTTGTCCTAATATATAGGGGACCCAGACATTACTTCACAGCACACCCTTAGAACTTGTCCTAATATATAGGAGCCCAGACATGACTATACAGTGCACCCTTAGTACTTGTCCTAATATACAGGGGACCCAGACATGACTACACAGTGCATCGTTAGTATTTGTCCTAATATATAGGGCCAAGATATGACTACACAGTGCACCGTTAGTACTTGTCCTAATATATAGGGACCCAGACATGACTACACAGTGCACCCTTAGTACTTGTCCTAATATATAGGGGACCCAGACATGACTACACAGTGCTCCCTTAGTACTACTCCTAATATATAGGGGCCCAGACATGACTATACAGTACACCCTTAGTACTTGTCCTTATATAAAGGGGCCCAGACATGACTACACAGTGCATCGTTAGTACTAGTCCTAATATATAGGGGCCCAGACATGACTACACAGCGCATCGTTAGTAGTAGTCCTAGTATAGAGGGGACCGAGACATGACTATACAGTGAACCCTTAGTACTTGTCCTAATATATCAGGACCCAGACATGACTACACAGTGCACCCTTAGTACTTGTCCTTATATATAGGGGCCCAGACATGGCTACACAGTGTACCCTTAGTACTTGTCCTAATATATAGGGGCCCAGACATGACTACACAGTGAACCATTAGTACTTGTCCTAATATATAGGGGCCCAGACATGGCTACACAGTGCATTGTTAGTACTTGTTCTAATATATAGGGCCCAGACATGACTACACAGTGCACCGTTAGTACTAGTCCTAATATATAGGGGGCCAGACATGACTACACAGCGCATCGTTAGTACTAGTCCTAGTATAGAGGGGACCGAGACATGACTACGCAGTGCACCCTTAGTACTTGTCCTAATATATAGGGGCCCAGATATGACTACACAGTGAACCCGTAGTGCTTGTCCTAATATACAGGGGACCCAGACATAGCTACATAGTGCACCCTTAGTACTTGTCCTAATATATATGGGACCCAGACATGAGTACACAGGGCACCCTTAGTACTTTTCCTAATATATAGGGGACCCAGACATGACTGCACAGTGCACCCTTAGTACTTGTCCTAATATATAGGGGACCCAGACATGACTACACAGTGCACCCTTAGTACTTGTCCTTAAATAAAGGGGCCCAGACATGGCTACACAGTGCACCCTTAGTACTTCTCCTAATATATAGGGCCCACACATGACTACATAGTGCACCGTTAGTACTAGTCCTAATATATAGGGGGCCAGACATGACTACACAGCGCATCGTTAGTACTAGTACTAGTATAGAGGGGACCGAGACATGACTACACAATGAACCCTTAGTACTTGTCCTAATATATAGGGAACCCAGACATGGCTACACAGTGCAACCTTTAGTATTTGTCCTAATATACAGGGGACCAGACATGGCTACACAGTGTACCCTTAGTGCTTGTCCTAATATATATAGGGGACCCAGACATGACTACACAGTGCACCCTTAGTACTTGTCCTAATATATAGGGGCCCAGACATGGCTACACAGTGTACCCTTAGTGCTTGTCCTAATATATATATAGGGGACTCAGACATGACTACACAGTGCACCCTTAGTACTTGTCCTAATATATAGAGGACCCAGACATGACTACACAGTACACCCTTAGTACTTGTCCTAATATATAGGGAAACCAGACATGGCTACACAGTGCACCCTTAGTACTTCTCCTAATATATATGGGGACCCAGACATGACTACAGAGTGCACCCTTAGTACTTGTCCTAATAAATAGGGACCAGACATGACTACACAGTGCACCGTTAGTACTAGTCCTAATATATAGGGGCCCAGACATGACTACACAGCGCATCGTTAGTACTATTCCTAGTATAGAGGGGACCGAGACATGACTACACAGTGAACCCTTAGTACTTGTCCTAATTTATAAGGACCCAGACTTGGCTACACAGTGCACCCTTAGTACTTGTCCTAATATATAGGGGCCCAGACATGACTATACAGTACACCCTTAGTACTTGTCCTTATATATAGGGGCCCAGACATGGCTACACAGTGAACCATTAGTACTTGTCCTAATATATAGGGGCCCAGACATGGCTACACAGTGCATCGTTAGTACTTGTCCTAATATATAGGGCCCAGACATGACTACACAGTGCACCGTTAGTACTAGTCCTAATATATAGGGGCCCAGACATGGCTACACAGTGCATCGTTAGTACTTGTCCTAATATATAGGGCCCAGACATGACTACACAGTGCACCGTTAGTACTAGTCCTAGTATAGAGGGGACCGAGACATGACTACACAGTGAACCCTTAGTACTTGTCCTAATATATAGGGACCCAGACATAGCTACATAGTGCACCCTTAGTAATTGTCCTAATATATATGGGACCCAGACATGACTACACAGAGCACCCTTAGTACTTGTCCTAATATATAGGGGACCCAGACATGACTACACAGTGCACCCTTAGTACTTGTCCTAATATATAGGGGACCAAGACATGACTACACAGTGCACCCTTAGTACTTGTCTTAATATACAGGGGACCAAGACATAGCTACACAGTGCACCGTTAGTACTTGTCCTAATATATATGGGACCCAGACATGACTACACAGTGCACCCTTAGTACTTGTCCTAATATATAGGGACCCAGACATGGCTACACAGGGCACGCTTAGTACTTGTCCTAATATATAGGGGACCCAGATATTACTTCACAGCACACCCTTAGAGCTTGTCGTAATATATAGGAGCCCAGACATGACTACACAGTGCACCCTTAGGACTTGTCCTAATATATAGGGGGACCAAGACATGACTACATAGTGCACCCTTAGTACGGCACGCTTAGTACTTGTCCTAATATATAGGGGACCCAGACAAGACTACACAGAGCACCCTTAGTACTTGTCCTAATATATAGGGGCACAGACATAGCTACACAGTGCACCCTTAGTACTTGTCCTAATATATATGGGACCCAGACATAGCTACACAGTGCACCCTTAGTACTTGTCCTAATATATAGGGGACCCAGACATGGCTACACAGTGCACCCTTAGTACTTGTCCTAATATATTGGGAACCCAGACAAGACTACACAGAGCACCCTTAGTACTTGTCCTAATATATAGGGGCACAGACATAGCTACACAGTGCACCCTTAGTACTTGTCCTAATATATAGGAGACCCAGACATGGCTGCACAGTGCTCCCTTAGTACTACTCCTAATATATAGGGGCCCAGACATGACTATACAGTACACCCTTAGTACGTGTCCTTATATAAAGGGGCCCAGACATGACCACACAGTGCACCCTTAGTACTTGTCCTAATATATAGGGGCCCAGACATGACTACACAGTGCACCCTTAGTAATTGTCCTAATATATATGGGACCCAGACATGACTACACAGAGCACCCTTAGTACTTGTCCTAATATACAGGGGACCAAGACATAGCTAGACACTGCACCCTTAGTACTTGTCCTAATATATAGGGGACCAAGACATAGCTAGACACTGCACCGTTATTACTTGTCCTAATATATAGGGGCCCACACATGGCTACACAGTGCATCGTTAGTATTTGTCCTAATATATAGAGCCCAGACATGACTACACAGTGCACCCTTAGTACGTGTCCTAATATACAGGGGCCCAGACAAGACTACACAGTGAACCATTAGTACTTGTCCTAATATATAGGGGCCCAGACATGGCTACACAGTGCATCGTTAGTACTTGTCCTAATATATAGGGCCCAGACATGACTACACAGTACACCGTTAGTACTAGTCCTAGTATAGAGGGGACCGAGACATGACTACACAGTGAACCCTTAGTACTTGTCCTAATATATAGGTACCCAGACATGGCTACACAGTGCACCGTTAGTACTTGTCCTAATATATAGGGGAACCAGACATGGCTACACAGTGCACCCTTTATACTTGTCCTAATATATATGGGGAGCAAGACATGACTACACAGTGCACCCTTAGTACTTGTCCTAATATACAGGGGACCCAGACATAGCTACACAGTGCACCCTTAGTAGTTGTCCTAATATATATGGGACCCAGACATGACTACACAGAGCACCCTTAGTACTTGTCCTAATATATAGGGGACCCAGACATGACTACACAGTGCACCCTTAGTACTTGTCCTAATATATAGGGGACCCAGACATGACTACACAGTGCACCCTTAGTACGTGTCCTAATATACAGGGGACCAAGACATAGCTAGACACTGCACCCTTAGTACTTGTCCTAATATATAGGGGCCCAGACATGGCTACACAATGCATCGTTAGTATTTGTCCTAATATTTAGGGCCCAGACATGACTACACAGTGCACCCTTAGTACGTGTCCTAATATATAGGGGCCCAGACATGACTACACAGTGAACCATTAGTACTTGTCCTAATATATAGGGGCCCAGACATGACTACACAGTGCACCGTTAGTACTAGTCCTAATATATAGGGGGCCAGACATGACTACACAGCGCATCGTTAGTAATAGTCCTAGTATAGAGGGGACCGAGACATGACTACGTAGTGCACCCTTAGTACTTGTCCTAATATATAGGGGCCCAGACATGACTACACAGTGAACCCTTAGTGCTTGTCCTAATATATAGGGACCCAGACATGGCTACACAGTGCACCGTTAGTGCTTGTCCTAATATATCAGGACCCAGACATGGCTACACAGTGCACCCTTAGTACTAGTCCTAATATATAGAGGACCCAGACATGACTACACAAAGCACCCTTAGTACTTGTCCTAATATATAGGGGACCCAGACATGACTACACAGTGCACCCTTAGTACTTGTCCTAATATACAGGGGACCAAGACATAGCTAGACACTGCACCCTTAGTACTTGTCCTAATATATATGGGACCCAGACATGACTACAGAGTGCACCTTTAGTACTTGTCCTAATATATAGGGGCCCAGACATGGCTACACTGGGCACCCTTAGTACTTGTCCTAATATATAGGGGCCCAGACATGGCTACATAGGGCACCCTTAGTACTAGTCCTAATATATAGGGGACCCAGACATGACTACACAGTGCACTCTTAGTACTTGTCCTAATATATAGGGGACCCAGACATGACTACACAGAGCACCCTTAGTGCTTGTAGTAATATATAGGGGCACAGACATGACTACACAGTGCACCCTTAGTACTTGTCCTAATATATTGGGGCCCAGACATGGCTACACAGTGCATCGTTAGTATTTGTCCTAATATTTAGGGCCCAGACATGACTACACAGTGCACCCTTAGTACGTGTCCTAATATATAGGGGCACAGACATGACTACACAGTGAACCATTAGTACTTGTCCTAATATATAGGGGCCCAGACATGACTACACAGTGCACCGTTAGTACTAGTCCTAATATATAGGGGGCCAGACATGACTACACAGCGCATCGTTAGTAATAGTCCTAGTATAGAGGGGACCGAGACATGACTACGTAGTGCACCCTTAGTACTTGTCCTAATATATAGGGGCCCAGACATGACTACACAGTGAACCCTTAGTGCTTGTCCTAATATATAGGGACCCAGACATGGCTACACAGTGCACCGTTAGTGCTTGTCCTAATATATCAGGACCCAGACATGGCTACACAGTGCACCCTTAGTACTAGTCCTAATATATAGAGGACCCAGACATGACTACACAGTGCACCCTTAGTACTTGTCCTAATATATAGGGGACCCAGACATGACTACACAGAGCACCCTTAGTGCTTGTAGTAATATATAGGGGCACAGACATGACTACACAGTGCACCCTTAGTACTTGTCCTAATATATAGGGGCCCAGACATGGCTACACAGTGCATCGTTAGTATTTGTCCTAATATTTAGGGCCCAGACATGACTACACAGTGCACCCTTAGTACGTGTCCTAATATATAGGGGCACAGACATGACTACACAGTGAACCATTAGTACTTGTCCTAATATATAGGGGCCCAGACATGACTACACAGTGCACCGTTAGTACTAGTCCTAATTTATAGGGGGCCAGACATGACTACACAGCGCATCGTTAGTAATAGTCCTAGTATAGAGGGGACCGAGACATGACTACGTAGTGCACCCTTAGTACTTGTCCTAATATATAGGGGCCCAGACATGACTACACAGTGAACCCTTAGTGCTTGTCCTAATATATAGGGACCCAGACATGGCTACACAGTGCACCGTTAGTGCTTGTCCTAATATATCAGGACCCAGACATGGCTACACAGTGCACCCTTAGTACTAGTCCTAATATATAGAGGACCCAGACATGACTACACAAAGCACCCTTAGTACTTGTCCTAATATATAGGGGACCCAGACTTGACTACACAGTGCACCCTTAGTACTTGTCCTAATATACAGGGGACCAAGACATAGCTAGACACTGCACCCTTAGTACTTGTCCTAATATATATGGGACCCAGACATGACTACAGAGTGCACCTTTAGTACTTGTCCTAATATATAGGGGCCCAGACATGGCTACACTGGGCACCCTTAGTACTTGTCCTAATATATAGGGGCCCAGACATGGCTACACAGGGCACCCTTAGTACTAGTCCTAATATATAGGGGACCCAGACATGACTACACAGTGCACCCTTAGTACTTGTCCTAATATATAGGGGACCCAGACATGACTACACAGAGCACCCTTAGTGCTTGTAGTAATATATAGGGGCACAGACATGACTACACAGTGCACCCTTGGTACTTGTCCTAATATATAGGGGACCCAGACATGACTACACAGTGCACCCTTAGTACTTGTCCTAATATACAGGGGACCCAGACATAGCTACACAGTGCACCCTTAGTACTTGTCCTAATATACAGGGGACCAAGACATAGCTAGACACTGCACCCTTAGTACTTGTCCTAATATGTATGGGACCCAGACATGACTACACAGTGCATCCTTAGTACTTGTCCTAATATATAGGGGACCCAGACATGGCTACACAGGGCACCCTTAGTACTTGTCCTAATATATAGGCGCCCAGACATGACTACACAGTGCTCCCTTAGTACTTGTCCTAATATATAGGGGACCAAGACATAGCTAGACACTGCACCCTTAGTACTTGTCCTAATATATATGGGACCCAGACATGACTACAGAGTGCACCCTTAGTACTTGTCCTAATATATATGGGACCCAGACATGACTACACAGTGAACCATTAGTACTTGTCCTAATATATATGGGGACCCAGACATGACTACACACTGCAGCCTTAGTTCTTGCCGTAATATATAGGGGACCCAGACATTACTACACAATGCACCGTTAGTACGTGTCCTAATATATAGGGGACCCAGACATGGCTACACAGTGCATCGTTAGTACTAGTCCTAATAGATAGGGGACCCAGACATGACTACACAGTGCACCCTTAGTACTTGTCCTAATATATAGGGGACCCAGACATGACTACACAGTGCACCCTTATTACTTGTCCTAATATACAGGGGACCAAGACATAGCTAGACACTGCACCCATAGTACTTGTCCTAATATATAGGGGATCCAGACATGACTACACAGTGCACCTTTATTACTTGTCCTAATATACAGGGGACCAAGACATAGCTAGACACTGCACCTTTAGTACTTGTCCTAATATATAGGGGCCCAGACATTACTTCACAGCACACCCTTAGAACTTGTCCTAATGTATAGGAGCCCAGGCATGACTATACAGTGCGCCCTTAGTACTTGTCCTAATATATAGGGGCCCAGACATGGCTACACAGTGCATCGTTAGTACTTGTCCTAATATATAGGGCCCAGACATGACTACACAGTGCACCGTTAGTACTAGTCCTAATATATAGGGGGCCAAACATGACTACACAGCGCATCGTTAGTACTAGTCCTAGTATAGAGGGGACCGAGACATGACTACGCAGTGCACCCTTAGTACTTGTCCTAATATATAGGGGCCCAGACATGACTACACAGTGAACCCTTAGTGCTTGTCCTAATATATAGGGACCCAGACATGGCTACACAGTGCACCGTTAGTACTTGTCCTAATATATCAGGACCCAGACATGGCAACACAGTGCACCCTTAGTAATTGTCCTTATATATAGGGGCCCAGACATGGCTACACAGTGCACCCTTAGTACTAGTCCTAATATATAGGGGCCCAGACATGACTACACAGTGAAACATTAGTACTTGTCCTAATATATAGGGGCCCAGACATGGCTACACAGTGCATCGTTAGTACTTGTCCTAATATATAGGGGAACCATACATGACTACACAGTGCACCCTTAGTACTTGTCCTAATATATATGGGGACCAAGACATGACTACACAGTGCACCCTTAGTACTTGTCCTAATATACAGGGGACCCAGACATAGCTACACAGTGAACCCTTAGTACTTGTCCTAATATATATGGGACCCAGACATGACTACACAGAGCACCCTTAGTACTTGTCCTAATATATAGGGGACCCAGACATGACTACACAGTATACCCTTAGTACTTGTCCTAATATACAGGGGACCAAGACATAGCTAGACACTGCACCCTTAGTACTTGTCCTAATATATAGGGGACCCAGACATGACTACACAGTGCACCCTTATTACTTGTCCTAATATACAGGGGACCAAGACATAGCTAGACACTGCACCTTTAGTACTTGTCCTAATATATAGGGGCCCAGACATTACTTCACAGCACACCTTTAGAACTTGTCCTAATGTATAGGAGCCCAGACATGACTATACAGTGCACCCTTAGTACTTGTCCTAATATATAGGGGACCCAGACATGACTTCACAGTGCACCCTTAGTACTTGTCCTAATATATAGGGGCACAGACATGACTACACAGTGCACCCTTAGTGCTTGTCCTAATATACAGGGGACCCAGACATAGCTACACAGTGCAGCGTTAGTACTACTCCTAATACATAGGGGCCCAGACATGACTATACAGTACACCCTTAGTACTTGTCCTTATATAAAGTGGCCCAGACATGGCTACACAGTACACCCTTAGTACTTTTCCTAATATATAGGGGCCCAGACATAACTACACAGTGCACCCTTAGTACTTGTTCTAATATATAGGAGACCAAGACATGGCTGCACAGTGCACCCTTAGTACTTGTCCTAATATATAGGGGCCCAGACATGACTACACAGTGCAGCGTTAGTACTACTCCTAATACATAGGGGCCCGGACATCACTATACAGTACACCCTTAGTACTTGTCCTTATATAAAGTGGCCCAGACATGGCTACACAGTACACCCTTAGTACTTTTCCTAATATATAGGGGCCCAGACATGACTACACAGTGAACCATTAGTACTTGTCCTAATATATAGGGGCCCAGACATGACTACACAGTGCACCATTAGTACTTGTCCTAATATATAGGGCCCCTGACATGGCTACACAGTGCATCGTTAGTACTTGTCCTAATATATAGGGACCAGACATGACTACACAGTGCACCGTTAGTACTAGTCCTAATATATAGGGGCCCAGACATGACTACACAGCGCATCGTTAGTACTAGTCCTAGTATAGAGGGGACCGAGACATGACTACACAGTGAACCCTTAGTACTTGTCCTAATTTATAAGGACCCAGACATGGCTACACATTGCACCGTTAGTACTAGTCCTACTATATAGGGGCCCAGACATGACTACACAGTGAACCCTTAGTACTTGTCCTAATATATAGGGACCCAGACATGGCTACACAGTGCACCGTTAGTACTTGTCCTAATATATCAGGACCCAGACATGGCTACACAGTGCACCCTTAGTACTTGTCCTAATATATAGGGAACCCAGACATGACTATACAGTGCAGCCTTAGTACTTTTCCTAGTATATAAGGGACCCAGACATGACTACACAGTGCAGCCTTAGTACTTGTCCTAATATATATGGGACCCAGACATGACTACACAGTGCACCCTTAGTACTTGTCCTAAAATATAGTGGACCGAGACATGACTACGCAGTGAACCCTTAGTACTTGTCCTAATTTATAAGGACCCAGACATGGCTACACAGTGCACCCTTAGTACTTGTCCTAATATATAGGGGACCTAGACATGACTGCACAGTGCAGCCTTAGTACTTGTCCTAATATATAGTGGACCCAGACATGGCTACACAGTGCACCCTTAGTACTTGTCCTAATATATATGGGGACCCAGACATGGCTACACAGTGCACCCCTAGTGCTTGTCCTAATACATAGGGGACCCAGACATTACTTCACAGCACACCCTTAGAACTTGTCCTAATATATAGGAGCCCAGACATGACTACACAGTGCACCGTTAGTACTTGTCCTAATATATAGGGGCCCAGACATGACTACACAGTGCACCCTTAGTACTAGTCCTAATATATAGGGGACCCAGACATGACTACACAGTGCACCCTTAGTACTTGTCCTAATATATAGGGGACCCAGACATGGCTACACAGGGCACCCTTAGTACTTGTCCTAATATATAGGGGACCCAGTAATGACAACACAGTGCACCCTTAGTGCTTGTCGTAATATACAGGGGACCCAGACATACCTACACAGTGCACCCTTAGTACTTGTCCTAAAAAATAGGAAACCCAGAGATGGCTGTACAGTGCACCCTTAGTACGTTTCCTAATATATAGGGGCCCAGACATGACTACATAGTGCAGCGTTAGTACTACTCCTAACATATAGGGGCCCACACATGACTATACAGTACACCCTTAGTACTTGTCCTTATATAAAGGGGCCCAGACATGACTACACAGTGCATCGTTAGTACTTGTCCTAATATATAGGGCCCAGACATGACTACACAGTGCACCGTTAGTACTTGTCCTAATATATAGGGGCCCAGACATGACTACACAGCGCATCGTTAGTAGTAGTCCTAGTATAGAGGGGACTGAGACATGACTACACAGTGAACCCTTAGTACTTGTCCTAATATATCAGGACCCAGACATGACTACACAGTGCACCCTTAGTACTTGTCCTAATATATAGGGGCCCAGACATGACTACACAGTGAACCATTAGTACTTGTCCTAATATATAGGGGCCCAGACATGGCTACACAGTGCATCGTTAGTACTTGTCCTAATATATAGGGCCCAGACATGACTACACAGTGCACCATTAGTACTAGTCCTAATATATAGGGGGCCAGACAGGACTACACAGTGCACCGTTAGTACTTGTCCTAATATATAGTGGACCCAGACATGACTACACAGTGCAGCCTTAGTACTTGTCTTACTATATAGGGGACCCAGAGATGGCTACACAGTGCACCGTTAGTACTTGTCCTAATATATAGGGGACCCAGACATGACTACACAGTGCACCGTTAGTACTTGTCCTAATATATGGGGGATCCAGACATGACTACACAGTGCAGCCTTAGTACTTTTCCTAGTATATAAGGGACCCAGACATGACTACACAGTGCAGCCTTAGTACTTGTCCTAATATATAGGGGACCCAGACATGACTACACAGTGCACCCTTAGTACTTGTCCTAATATATAGTGGACCCAGATATGGCTACACAGTGCACCCTTAGTACTTGTCCTAATATATATGGGGACCCAGACATGGCTACACAGTGCACCCTTAGTACTTGTCCTAATATATAGGGGACCTAGACATGACTGCACAGTGCAGCCTTAGTACTTGTCCTAATATATAGGGGACCCAGACATAGCTACACAGGGCACCATTAGTACTTGTCCTAATATATAGCGGATCCAGACATGGCTACACAGTGCACCCTTAGTACTTGTCCTAATATATAGGGGACCCAGACATGACTACACAGTGCAGCCTTAGTACTTGTCCTAGTATATAAGGGACCCAGACATGACTACACAGTGCAGCCTTAGTACTTGTCCTAATATATAGGGGACCCAAACATGACTACACAGTGCACCGTTAGCACTTGTCCTAATATATAGGGGATCCAGACATGGCTACACAGTGCACCCTTAGTACTTGTCCTAATATATAGGGGACCAGACATGACTACACAGTGCAGCCTTAGTACTTGTCCTAGTATATAAGGGACCCAGACATGACTACACAGTGCAGCCTTAGTACTTGTCCTAATATATAGGGGACCCAAACATGACTACACAGTGCAGCCTTAGTACTTGCCGTAATATATTGGGGACCTAGACATGACTACACAATGCACCGTTAGTAGGTGTCCTAATATATAGGGGAGCCAGACAGGACTACACAGCGCATCGTTAGTACTAGTCCTAGTATAGACGGGACCGAGACATGACTACGCAGTGCACCCTTAGTACTTGTCCTAATATATTGGGGCCCAGACATGACTACACAGTGAACCCTTAGTGCTTGTCCTAATATATAGGGACCCAGACATGGCTACACAGTGCACCGTTAGTACTTGTCCTAATATATCAGGACCCAGACATGGCTACACAGTGCACCCTTAGTACTAGTCCTAATATATAGAGGACCCAGACATGACTACACAGTGCACCCTTAGTACTTGTCCTAATATACAGGGGACAAAGACATAGCTAGACACTGCACCCTTAGTACTTGTCCTAATATATGGGACCCAGACATGACTACAGAGTGCACCTTTAGTACTTGTCCTAATATATAGGGGCCCACACATGGCTACACAGGGCACCCTTAGTACTTGTCCTAATATATAGGGGACCCAGACATTACTTCACAGCACACCCTTAGAACTTGTCCTAATATATAGGAGCCCAGACATGACTATACAGTGCACCCTTAGTACTTGTCCTAATATACAGGGGACCCAGACATGACTACACAGTGCACCCTTAGTACTTGTCCTAATATATAGGGGCCCAGACATGGCTACACACTGCATCGTTAGTATTTGTCCTAATATATAGGGGCCCAGACATGACTACACAGTGCACCGTTAGTACTAGTCCTAGTATAGAGGGGACCGAGACATGACTACACAGTGAACCCTTAGTACTTGTCCTAATACATAGGGACCCAGACATGGCTACACAGTGCACCGTTAGTACTTGTCCTAATTTATCAGGAACCAGCCATGGCTACACAGTGCACCCTTAGTACTTGTCCTTATTTATAGGGGCCCAGACATGGCTACATAGTGCACCCTTAGTATTGTCCTAATATATAGGGGCCCAGACATGACTACACAGTGAACCATTAGTACTTGTCCTAATATATAGGGGCCCAGACATGGCTACACAGTGCATCGTTAGTACTTGTCCTAATATATAGGGGAACCATACATGACTACACAGTGCACCCTTAGTACTTGTCCAAATATATATGGGGACCAAGACATGACTACACAGTGCACCCTTAGTACTTGTCCTAATATATATGGGACGCAGACATGACTACACAGAGCACCCTTAGTACTTGTCCTAATATATAGGGGACCCAGAGATGACTACACAGTGCACCCTTAGTACTTGTCCTAATATATAGGGGACCCAGACATGACTACACAGTGCACCCTTATTACTTGTCCTAATATACAGGGGACCAAGACATAGCTAGACACTGCACCTTTAGTACTTGTCCTAATATATAGGGGCCCAGACATTACTTCACAGCACACCCTTAGTACTTGTCCTAATATATAGGGGCACAGACATGACTACACAGTGCACCCTTAGTGCTTGTCCTAATATACAGGGGACCCAGACATAGCTACACAGTGCACCCTTAGTACTTGTCCTAATATATAGGGGCCCAGGCATGACTACACAGTGCAGCCTTATTACTTTTCCTCGTATATAAGGGACCCAGATATGACTACACAGTGCAGCCTTAGTGCTTGTCCTAATATATAGGGGACCCAGACATGACTACACAGTGCACCCTTAGTACTTGTCCTAATATATAGTGGACCCAGATATGGCTACACAGTGCACCCTTAGTACTTGTCCTAATATATATGGGGACCCAGACATGGCTACACAGTGCACCCTGAGTACTTGTCCTAATATATAGGGGACCTAGACATGATTGCCTTAGTACTTGTCCTAATATATAGGGGACCCAGACATAGCTACACAGTGCACCATTAGTACTTGTCCTAATATATAAGGGACCCAGACATGACTACACAGTGCAGCCTTAGTACTTGTCTTTCTATATAGGGGACCCAGACATGGCTACACAGTGCACCGTTAGTACTTGTCCTAATATATAGGGGACTCAGACATGACTACACAGTGCAGCCTTAGTACTTTTCCTAGTATATAAGGGACCCAGACATGACTACTCAGTGCAGCCTTAGTACTTGTCCTAATATATAGGAGACCCAGACAAGACTACACAGTGCAGCCTTAGTACTTGCCGTAATATATTGGGGACCTAGACATGACTACACAATGCACCGTTAGTAGGTGTCCTAATATATAGGGGAGCCAGACATGACTACACAGTGCAGCCTTTGTACTTGTCCTAATATATAGGGGATCCAGACATGACTACACAATGCACCGTTAGTAGGTGTCCTAATATGCAGGGGACCAAGACATGGCTACACAGTGCACCCTTAGTACTTGTCCTAATATATAGGAGACCCAATATGGCTACACAGTACACCCTTAGTACTTGTCCTAATATACAGGAGACCCAGACATGACTACACAGTGCACCCTTAATACTTGTCCTAATATATAGGAGACAAGACATGGCTCCACAGGGCAAAGTTAGTACTTGTTCTAATATATAGGGACTCAGACATGGCTACACAGGGCACCCTTAGTACTTGTCCTAATATATAGGGACCCAGACATGACTACACAGTGCACGCTTAGTACTTGTCCTAATATACAGGAGACCCAATATGGCTATACAGTGCACCCTTAGTACTTGTCCTAATATGTAGGGGGCCAGACATGACTACACAGTGCACCCTTAGTAATTGTCTTAATATGCAGGGTACCAAGACATGACTACACAGTGCACCCTTAGTACTTGTCCTAATATGCAGGGGAACAAAGTCATGGCTACACAGTGCACCCTTAGTACTTGTCCTAATATGCAGGGGAACAAAGATATGGCTACACAGTGCATCCTTAGTACTTGTCCTAATATGCAGGGGACCAAGACATGACTACACAGTGCACCCATAGTACTTGTCCTAATATATAGGGGACCCAGACATGGCTACACAGGGCACCCTTAGTACTTGTCCTAATATATAGGAGACCAGATATGGGTACACAGTGCACCCTTAGTAGTGGTCCTAATATATAGGAGACCAGATATGGGTACACAGTGCACCCTTAGTACTTGTTCTAATATATAGGGGACCCAGACATGGCTACACAGGGCACCCTTAGTACTTGTCCTAATATATAGGGGGCCAGACATGACTACACACGGCACCCATAGTACTTGTCCTAATATATAGGAGACCAGACATGGCTATACAGTGCACCCTTAGTACTTGTCCTAATATATAGGAGACCAGATATGGGTACACAGTGCACCCTTAGTAGTGGTCCTAATATATAGGAGACCAGATATGGGTACACAGTGCACCCTTAGTACTTCTCCTAATATATAGGGGACCCAGACATGGCTACACAGGGCACCCTTAGTACTTGTCCTAATATATAGGGGGCCAGACATGACTACACAGGGCACCCATAGTACTTGTCCTAATATGTAGGAGACCAGACATGGCTATACAGTGCACCCTTAGTACTTGTCCTAATATATAGGAGACCAGATATCGGTACACAGTGCACCCTTAGTAGTGGTCCTAATACATAGGAGACCAGATATGACTACACAGTGCACCCTTAGTACTTGTCCTAATATATAGGGGACCCAGACATGGCTACACAGGGCACCCTTAGTACTTGTCCTAATATATAGGGGACCCAGACATGGCTACACAGTGCACCCTTAGTACTTGTCCTAATATATATGAGACCAGATATGACTGCACAGTTCACCCTTAGTACTTGTCCTAATATGCAGGGGACCCAGACATGGCTACACAGTGCACGCTTAGTACTTGTCCCATATATAGGAGACCAGACATGGCTACACAGTGCACCCTTAGTACTTGTCCTAATATGCAGGGGACCCAGACATGGCTACACAGGGCACCCTTAGTACTTGTCCTAATATATAGGGACCCAGACATGACTACACAGTGCACCTTTAGTACTTGTCCTAATATACAGGAGACCCAGACATGACTACACAGTGCACCATTAGTACTTGTCCTAATATATAGGAGACCAGATATGGCTACACAGTGCACCCTTAGTACTTGTCCTAATATATAGGAGACCAGACATGGCTCCACAGGGCACAGTTAGTACTTGTTCTAATATATAGGGACCCAGACATGACTACACAGTGCACCCTTAGTACTTGTCCTAATATATAGGGACCCAGACATGACTACACAGTGCACCCTTAGTACTTGTCCTAATATATAGGGACCCAGACGTGACTACACAGTGCACCCATAATACTTGTCCTAATATATAGGAGACCAGATATGGCTACACAGTGCACCCTTAGTACTTGTCCTAATATATAGGGGACCAGATATGGCTACACAGTGCACCCTTAGTACTTGTCCTAATATGCAGGGGACCAAGACATGACTACACAGTGCACCCTTAGTACTTGTCCTAATATGCAGGGGAACAAAGTCATGGCTACACAGTGCACCCTTAGTACTTGTCCTAATATGCAGGGGAACAAAGATATGGCTACACAGTGCATCCTTAGTACTTGTCCTAATATGCAGGGGACCAAGACATGGCTACACAGTGCACGCTTAGTACTTGTCCTAATATACAGGAGACCCGATATGGCTATACAGTGCACCCTTAGTACTTGTCCTAATATATAGGGGGCCAGACATGACTACACAGTGCACCCTTAGTAATTGTCTTAATATGCAGGGTACCAAGACATGACTACACAGTGCACCCTTAGTACTTGTCCTAATATGCAGGGGAACAAAGTCATGGCTACACAGTGCACCCTTAGTACTTGTCCTAATATGCAGGGGAACAAAGATATGGCTACACAGTGCACCCATAGTACTTGTCCTAATATATAGGGGACCCAGACATGGCTACACAGGGCACCCTTAGTACTTGTCCTAATATATAGGGGGCCAGACATGACTACACAGGGCACCCATAGTACTTGTCCTAATATATAGGAGACCATACATGGCTATACAGTGCACCCTTAGTACTTGTCCTAATATATAGGAGACCAGACATGGCTACACAGTGTATCCTTAGTACTTGTCCAAATATATAGGGGACCCAGACATGGCTACACAGGGCACCCTTAGTACTTGTCCTAATATATAGGCGGCCAGACATGACTACACAGGGCACCCATAGTACTTGTCCTAATATATAGGAGACCAGACATGGCTATACAGTGCACCCTTAGTACTTGTCCTAATATATAGGAGACCAGATATGGGTACACAGTGCACCCTTAGTACTTGTCCTAATACATAGGAGACCAGATATGACTACACAGTGCACCCTTAGTACTTGTCCTAATATATAGGGGACCCAGACATGGCTACACAGGGCACCCTTAGTACTTGTCCTAATATATAGGGGACCCAGACATGGCTACACAGTGCACCCTTAGTACTTGTCCTAATATATATGAGACCAGATATGACTGCACAGTTCACCCTTAGTACTTGTCCTAATATGCAGGGGACCCAGACATGGCTACACAGTGCACCCTTAGTACTTGTCCTAATATATAGGGGACCAGACATGGCTACACAGTGCACCCTTAGTACTTGTCCTAATATACAGGAGACCCAGACATGACTACACAGTGCACCCTTAGTACTTGTCCTAATATATAGGTGGCCCAGACATGACTACACAGTGCACCTTTAGTACTTGTCCTAATATACAGGAGACCCAGACATGACTACACAGTGCACCATTAATACTTGTCCTAATATATAGGAGACCAGATATGGCTACACAGTGCACCCTTAGTACTTGTCCTAATATATAGGAGACCAGACATGGCTCCACAGGGCACAGTTAGTACTTGTTCTAATATATAGGGACCCAGACATGACTACACAGTGCACCCTTAGTATTTGTCCTAATATATAGGGACCCAGACATGACTACACAGTGCACCCTTAGTACTTGTCCTAATATATAGGGACCCAGACATGACTACACAGTGCACCCTTAATACTTGTCCTAATATATAGGAGACCAGATATGGCTACACAGTGCACCCTTAGTACTTGTCCTAATATGCAGGAGACCAGATATGGCTACACAGTGCACCCTTAGTACTTGTCCTAATATATAGGGGACCAGATATGGCTACACAGTGCACCCTTAGTACTTGTCCTAATATGCAGGGGACCAAGACATGGCTACACAGTGCACCCTTAGTACTTGTCCTAATATATAGGAGACCCAATATGGCTACACAGTACACCCTTAGTACTTGTCCTAATATACAGGAGACCCAGACATGACTACACAGTGCACCCTTAATACTTGTCCTAATATATAGGAGACAAGACATGGCTCCACAGGGCACAGTTAGTACTTGTTCTAATATATAGGGACTCAGACATGGCTACACAGGGCACCCTTAGTACTTGTCCTAATATATAGGGACCCAGACATGACTACACAGTGCACGCTTAGTACTTGTCCTAATATACAGGAGACCCAATATGGCTATACAGTGCACCCTTAGTACTTGTCCTAATATGTAGGGGGCCAGACATGACTACACAGTGCACCCTTAGTAATTGTCTTAATATGCAGGGTACCAAGACATGACTACACAGTGCACCCTTAGTACTTGTCCTAATATGCAGGGGAACAAAGTCATGGCTACACAGTGCACCCTTAGTACTTGTCCTAATATGCAGGGGAACAAAGATATGGCTACACAGTGCACCCATAGTACTTGTCCTAAAATATAGGGGACCCAGACATGGCTACACAGGGCACCCTTAGTACTTGTCCTAATATATTGGGGGCCAGACATGACTATACAGTGCACCCTTAGTACTTGTCCTAATATGCAGGGGAACAAAGATATGGCTACACAGTGCACCCATAGTACTTGTCCTAAAATATAGGGGACCCAGACATGGCTACACAGGGCACCCATAGTACTTGTCCTAATATATAGGAGACCAGACATGGCTATACAGTGCACCCTTAGTACTTGTCCTAATATATAGGAGACCAGATATGGGTACACAGTGCACCCTTAGTACTTGTCCTAATATATAGGAGACCAGATATGGCTACACAGTGCACCCTTAGTACTTGTCCTAATATGCAGGGGACCAAGACATGGCTACACAGTGCACCCTTAGTACTTGTCCTAATATATAGGAGACCCAATATGGCTACACAGTACACCCTTAGTACTTGTCCTAATATACAGGAGACCCAGACATGACTACACAGTGCACCCTTAATACTTGTCCTAATATATAGGAGACAAGACATGGCTCCACAGGGCACAGTTAGTACTTGTTCTAATATATAGGGACTCAGACATGGCTACACAGGGCACCCTTAGTACTTGTCCTAATATATAGGGACCCAGACATGACTACACAGTGCACGCTTAGTACTTGTCCTAATATACAGGAGACCCAATATGGCTATACAGTGCACCCTTAGTACTTGTCCTAATATGTAGGGGGCCAGACATGACTACACAGTGCACCCTTAGTAATTGTCTTAATATGCAGGGTACCAAGACATGACTACACAGTGCACCCTTAGTACTTGTCCTAATATGCAGGGGAACAAAGTCATGGCTACACAGTGCACCCTTAGTACTTGTCCTAATATGCAGGGGAACAAAGATATGGCTACACAGTGCATCCTTAGTACTTGTCCTAATATGCAGGGGACCAAGACATGACTACACAGTGCACCCATAGTACTTGTCCTAATATATAGGGGACCCAGACATGGCTACACAGGGCACCCTTAGTACTTGTCCTAATATATAGGAGACCAGATATGGGTACACAGTGCACCCTTAGTAGTGGTCCTAATATATAGGAGACCAGATATGGGTACACAGTGCACCCTTAGTACTTGTTCTAATATATAGGGGACCCAGACATGGCTACACAGGGCACCCTTAGTACTTGTCCTAATATATAGGGGGCCAGACATGACTACACACGGCACCCATAGTACTTGTTCTAATATATAGGAGACCAGACATGGCTATACAGTGCACCCTTAGTACTTGTCCTAATATATAGGAGACCAGATATGGGTACACAGTGCACCCTTAGTAGTGGTCCTAATATATAGGAGACCAGATATGGGTACACAGTGCACCCTTAGTACTTGTCCTAATATATAGGGGACCCAGACATGGCTACACAGGGCACCCTTAGTACTTGTCCTAATATATAGGGGGCCAGACATGACTACACAGGGCACCCATAGTACTTGTCCTAATATGTAGGAGACCAGACATGGCTATACAGTGCACCCTTAGTACTTGTCCTAATATATAGGAGACCAGATATGGGTACACAGTGCACCCTTAGTAGTGGTCCTAATACATAGGAGACCAGATATGACTACACAGTGCACCCTTAGTACTTGTCCTAATATATAGGGGACCCAGACATGGCTACACAGGGCACCCTTAGTACTTGTCCTAATATATAGGGGACCCAGACATGGCTACACAGTGCACCCTTAGTACTTGTCCTAATATATATGAGACCAGATATGACTGCACAGTTCACCCTTAGTACTTGTCCTAATATGCAGGGGACCCAGACATGGCTACACAGTGCACGCTTAGTACTTGTCCCATATATAGGAGACCAGACATGGCTACACAGTGCACCCTTAGTACTTGTCCTAATATGCAGGGGACCCAGACATGGCTACACAGTGCATGCTTAGTACTTGTCCAATATATGGGAGACCAGACATGACTACACAGTGCACCCTTAGTACTTGTCCTAATATATAGGGGACCAGACATGGCTACACAGTGCACCCTTAGTACTTGTCCTAATATACAGGAGACCCAGACATGACTACACAGTGCACCCTTAGTACTTGTCCTAATATATAGGTGGCCCAGACATGACTACACAGTGCACCTTTAGTACTTGTCCTAATATACAGGAGACCCAGACATGACTACACAGTGCACCATTAGTACTTGTCCTAATATATAGGAAACCAGATATGGCTACACAGTGCACCCTTAGTACTTGTCCTAATATATAGGAGACCAGACATGGCTCCACAGGGCACAGTTAGTACTTGTTCTAATATATAGGGACCCAGACATGACTACACAGTGCACCCTTAGTACTTGTCCTAATATATAGGGACCCAGACATGACTACACAGTGCACCCTTAGTACTTGTCCTAATATATAGGGACCCAGACGTGACTACACAGTGCACCCATAATACTTGTCCTAATATATAGGAGACCAGATATGGCTACACAGTGCACCCTTAGTACTTGTCCTAATATATAGGGGACCAGATATGGCTACACAGTGCACCCTTAGTACTTGTCCTAATATGCAGGGGACCAAGACATGACTACACAGTGCACCCTTAGTACTTGTCCTAATATGCAGGGGAACAAAGTCATGGCTACACAGTGCACCCTTAGTACTTGTCCTAATATGCAGGGGAACAAAGATATGGCTACACAGTGCACCCATAGTACTTGTCCTAAAATATAGGGGACCCAGACATGGCTACACAGGGCACCCTTAGTACTTGTCCTAATATATTGGGGGCCAGACATGACTACACAGGGCACCCATAGTACTTGTCCTAATATATAGGAGACCAGATATGGGTACACAGTGCACCCTTAGTACTTGTCCTAATATGCAGGAGACCAGATATGGCTACACAGTGCACCCTTAGTACTTGTCCTAATATGCAGGGGACCAAGACATGACTACACAGTGCACCCTTAGTACTTGTCCTAATATGCAGGGGAACAAAGTCATGGCTACACAGTGCACCCTTAGTACTTGTCCTAATATGCAGGGGAACAAAGATATGGCTACACAGTGCATCCTTAGTACTTGTCCTAATATGCAGGGGACCAAGACATGGCTACACAGTGCACGCTTAGTACTTGTCCTAATATACAGGAGACCCGATATGGCTATACAGTGCACCCTTAGTACTTGTCCTAATATATAGGGGGCCAGACATGACTACACAGTGCACCCTTAGTAATTGTCTTAATATGCAGGGTACCAAGACATGACTACACAGTGCACCCTTAGTACTTGTCCTAATATGCAGGGGAACAAAGTCATGGCTACACAGTGCACCCTTAGTACTTGTCCTAATATGCAGGGGAACAAAGATATGGCTACACAGTGCACCCATAGTACTTGTCCTAATATATAGGGGACCCAGACATGGCTACACAGGGCACCCTTAGTACTTGTCCTAATATATAGGGGGCCAGACATGACTACACAGGGCACCCATAGTACTTGTCCTAATATATAGGAGACCATACATGGCTATACAGTGCACCCTTAGTACTTGTCCTAATATATAGGAGACCAGACATGGCTACACAGTGTATCCTTAGTACTTGTCCAAATATATAGGGGACCCAGACATGGCTACACAGGGCACCCTTAGTACTTGTCCTAATATATAGGCGGCCAGACATGACTACACAGGGCACCCATAGTACTTGTCCTAATATATAGGAGACCAGACATGGCTATACAGTGCACCCTTAGTACTTGTCCTAATATATAGGAGACCAGATATGGGTACACAGTGCACCCTTAGTACTTGTCCTAATACATAGGAGACCAGATATGACTACACAGTGCACCCTTAGTACTTGTCCTAATATATAGGGGACCCAGACATGGCTACACAGGGCACCCTTAGTACTTGTCCTAATATATAGGGGACCCAGACATGGCTACACAGTGCACCCTTAGTACTTGTCCTAATATATATGAGACCAGATATGACTGCACAGTTCACCCTTAGTACTTGTCCTAATATGCAGGGGACCCAGACATGGCTACACAGTGCACCCTTAGTACTTGTCCTAATATATAGGGGACCAGACATGGCTACACAGTGCACCCTTAGTACTTGTCCTAATATACAGGAGACCCAGACATGACTACACAGTGCACCCTTAGTACTTGTCCTAATATATAGGTGGCCCAGACATGACTACACAGTGCACCTTTAGTACTTGTCCTAATATACAGGAGACCCAGACATGACTACACAGTGCACCATTAATACTTGTCCTAATATATAGGAGACCAGATATGGCTACACAGTGCACCCTTAGTACTTGTCCTAATATATAGGAGACCAGACATGGCTCCACAGGGCACAGTTAGTACTTGTTCTAATATATAGGGACCCAGACATGACTACACAGTGCACCCTTAGTATTTGTCCTAATATATAGGGACCCAGACATGACTACACAGTGCACCCTTAGTACTTGTCCTAATATATAGGGACCCAGACATGACTACACAGTGCACCCTTAATACTTGTCCTAATATATAGGAGACCAGATATGGCTACACAGTGCACCCTTAGTACTTGTCCTAATATGCAGGAGACCAGATATGGCTACACAGTGCACCCTTAGTACTTGTCCTAATATATAGGGGACCAGATATGGCTACACAGTGCACCCTTAGTACTTGTCCTAATATGCAGGGGACCAAGACATGGCTACACAGTGCACCCTTAGTACTTGTCCTAATATATAGGAGACCCAATATGGCTACACAGTACACCCTTAGTACTTGTCCTAATATACAGGAGACCCAGACATGACTACACAGTGCACCCTTAATACTTGTCCTAATATATAGGAGACAAGACATGGCTCCACAGGGCACAGTTAGTACTTGTTCTAATATATAGGGACTCAGACATGGCTACACAGGGCACCCTTAGTACTTGTCCTAATATATAGGGACCCAGACATGACTACACAGTGCACGCTTAGTACTTGTCCTAATATACAGGAGACCCAATATGGCTATACAGTGCACCCTTAGTACTTGTCCTAATATGTAGGGGGCCAGACATGACTACACAGTGCACCCTTAGTAATTGTCTTAATATGCAGGGTACCAAGACATGACTACACAGTGCACCCTTAGTACTTGTCCTAATATGCAGGGGAACAAAGTCATGGCTACACAGTGCACCCTTAGTACTTGTCCTAATATGCAGGGGAACAAAGATATGGCTACACAGTGCACCCATAGTACTTGTCCTAAAATATAGGGGACCCAGACATGGCTACACAGGGCACCCTTAGTACTTGTCCTAATATATTGGGGGCCAGACATGACTATACAGTGCACCCTTAGTACTTGTCCTAATATGCAGGGGAACAAAGATATGGCTACACAGTGCACCCATAGTACTTGTCCTAAAATATAGGGGACCCAGACATGGCTACACAGGGCACCCATAGTACTTGTCCTAATATATAGGAGACCAGACATGGCTATACAGTGCACCCTTAGTACTTGTCCTAATATATAGGAGACCAGATATGGGTACACAGTGCACCCTTAGTACTTGTCCTAATATATAGGAGACCAGATATGGCTACACAGTGCACCCTTAGTACTTGTCCTAATATGCAGGGGACCAAGACATGGCTACACAGTGCACCCTTAGTACTTGTCCTAATATATAGGAGACCCAATATGGCTACACAGTACACCCTTAGTACTTGTCCTAATATACAGGAGACCCAGACATGACTACACAGTGCACCCTTAATACTTGTCCTAATATATAGGAGACAAGACATGGCTCCACAGGGCACAGTTAGTACTTGTTCTAATATATAGGGACTCAGACATGGCTACACAGGGCACCCTTAGTACTTGTCCTAATATATAGGGACCCAGACATGACTACACAGTGCACGCTTAGTACTTGTCCTAATATACAGGAGACCCAATATGGCTATACAGTGCACCCTTAGTACTTGTCCTAATATGTAGGGGGCCAGACATGACTACACAGTGCACCCTTAGTAATTGTCTTAATATGCAGGGTACCAAGACATGACTACACAGTGCACCCTTAGTACTTGTCCTAATATGCAGGGGAACAAAGTCATGGCTACACAGTGCACCCTTAGTACTTGTCCTAATATGCAGGGGAACAAAGATATGGCTACACAGTGCATCCTTAGTACTTGTCCTAATATGCAGGGGACCAAGACATGACTACACAGTGCACCCATAGTACTTGTCCTAATATATAGGGGACCCAGACATGGCTACACAGGGCACCCTTAGTACTTGTCCTAATATATAGGAGACCAGATATGGGTACACAGTGCACCCTTAGTAGTGGTCCTAATATATAGGAGACCAGATATGGGTACACAGTGCACCCTTAGTACTTGTTCTAATATATAGGGGACCCAGACATGGCTACACAGGGCACCCTTAGTACTTGTCCTAATATATAGGGGGCCAGACATGACTACACACGGCACCCATAGTACTTGTTCTAATATATAGGAGACCAGACATGGCTATACAGTGCACCCTTAGTACTTGTCCTAATATATAGGAGACCAGATATGGGTACACAGTGCACCCTTAGTAGTGGTCCTAATATATAGGAGACCAGATATGGGTACACAGTGCACCCTTAGTACTTGTCCTAATATATAGGGGACCCAGACATGGCTACACAGGGCACCCTTAGTACTTGTCCTAATATATAGGGGGCCAGACATGACTACACAGGGCACCCATAGTACTTGTCCTAATATGTAGGAGACCAGACATGGCTATACAGTGCACCCTTAGTACTTGTCCTAATATATAGGAGACCAGATATGGGTACACAGTGCACCCTTAGTAGTGGTCCTAATACATAGGAGACCAGATATGACTACACAGTGCACCCTTAGTACTTGTCCTAATATATAGGGGACCCAGACATGGCTACACAGGGCACCCTTAGTACTTGTCCTAATATATAGGGGACCCAGACATGGCTACACAGTGCACCCTTAGTACTTGTCCTAATATATATGAGACCAGATATGACTGCACAGTTCACCCTTAGTACTTGTCCTAATATGCAGGGGACCCAGACATGGCTACACAGTGCACGCTTAGTACTTGTCCCATATATAGGAGACCAGACATGGCTACACAGTGCACCCTTAGTACTTGTCCTAATATGCAGGGGACCCAGACATGGCTACACAGTGCATGCTTAGTACTTGTCCAATATATGGGAGACCAGACATGACTACACAGTGCACCCTTAGTACTTGTCCTAATATATAGGGGACCAGACATGGCTACACAGTGCACCCTTAGTACTTGTCCTAATATACAGGAGACCCAGACATGACTACACAGTGCACCCTTAGTACTTGTCCTAATATATAGGTGGCCCAGACATGACTACACAGTGCACCTTTAGTACTTGTCCTAATATACAGGAGACCCAGACATGACTACACAGTGCACCATTAGTACTTGTCCTAATATATAGGAAACCAGATATGGCTACACAGTGCACCCTTAGTACTTGTCCTAATATATAGGAGACCAGACATGGCTCCACAGGGCACAGTTAGTACTTGTTCTAATATATAGGGACCCAGACATGACTACACAGTGCACCCTTAGTACTTGTCCTAATATATAGGGACCCAGACATGACTACACAGTGCACCCTTAGTACTTGTCCTAATATATAGGGACCCAGACGTGACTACACAGTGCACCCATAATACTTGTCCTAATATATAGGAGACCAGATATGGCTACACAGTGCACCCTTAGTACTTGTCCTAATATATAGGGGACCAGATATGGCTACACAGTGCACCCTTAGTACTTGTCCTAATATGCAGGGGACCAAGACATGACTACACAGTGCACCCTTAGTACTTGTCCTAATATGCAGGGGAACAAAGTCATGGCTACACAGTGCACCCTTAGTACTTGTCCTAATATGCAGGGGAACAAAGATATGGCTACACAGTGCACCCATAGTACTTGTCCTAAAATATAGGGGACCCAGACATGGCTACACAGGGCACCCTTAGTACTTGTCCTAATATATTGGGGGCCAGACATGACTACACAGGGCACCCATAGTACTTGTCCTAATATATAGGAGACCAGATATGGGTACACAGTGCACCCTTAGTACTTGTCCTAATATGCAGGAGACCAGATATGGCTACACAGTGCACCCTTAGTACTTGTCCTAATATATAGGGGACCAGATATGGCTACACAGTGCACCATTAGTACTTGTCCTAATATATAGGGGACCAGATATGGCTACACAGTGCACCCTTAGTACTTGTCCTAATATGCAGGGGACCAAGACATGGCTACACAGTGCACCCTTAGTACTTGTCCTAATATATAGGAGACCCAATATGGCTACACAGTACACCCTTAGTACTTGTCCTAATATACAGGAGACCCAGACATGACTACACAGTGCACCCTTAATACTTGTCCTAATATATAGGAGACAAGACATGGCTCCACAGGGCACAGTTAGTACTTGTTCTAATATATAGGGACTCAGACATGGCTACACAGGGCACCCTTAGTACTTGTCCTAATATATAGGGACCCAGACATGACTACACAGTGCACGCTTAGTACTTGTCCTAATATACAGGAGACCCAATATGGCTATACAGTGCACCCTTAGTACTTGTCCTAATATGTAGGGGGCCAGACATGACTACACAGTGCACCCTTAGTAATTGTCTTAATATGCAGGGTACCAAGACATGACTACACAGTGCACCCTTAGTACTTGTCCTAATATGCAGGGGAACAAAGTCATGGCTACACAGTGCACCCTTAGTACTTGTCCTAATATGCAGGGGAACAAAGATATGGCTACACAGTGCATCCTTAGTACTTGTCCTAATATGCAGGGGACCAAGACATGACTACACAGTGCACCCTTAATACTTGTCCTAATATATAGGAGACCAGATATGGCTACACAGTGCACCCTTAGTACTTGTCCTAATATGCAGGAGACCAGATATGGCTACACAGTGCACCCATAG
>NW_027102344.1:0-24894 GCF_035609145.1 Eleutherodactylus coqui
TAGAACCTGGATCCAAGCGTCTCAGGATGCATTGCAGCGAAAACGTTCAACAATGTTCAGCGTGACCAATGTTTCTATCTTGGAAAATGAAATCGCATGCTGTATGGAGTGTTCTTGATATATCTTGTCTCAGGATTTGCTTGCAGTCCTACCATATCCCACAAAATGCAGAAGTGCAGTCAATGCAGCTTTTTACCTAAAATGGTAAAAATTGGTCAAAGCCTCATGCGGTTTATTACCTGCCCCTGGAATAACATCAATGGCAATTATAAGAATAATGCTGATAATAATACAAATTTTGTATGTATGTTTTCAGCCCTACAAAACCATAACTATAGAAGTTTAAATTTATACGTAAAGCTAGATATTTGTAGAAATATCTATATTGATATATAGCTATCTATTTATATAGCTAGATATATATCTATGCAGTAACATACATTAGATAGATAGATAGATAGATAGATAGATAGACTGTATATAAGCCTGCAAGTCTTGCACTTGAAGCAGCTTTATGATGTCATTAAGGCTCGATGGTGACACGCGCACCCGGAACAAGGATCACAGGTTGTTAGCGGCCATTTTTCCATCAGTCTCCACTGGAGCTAGAAGTGAGCAGACAGATACTCCTATAGACGCTGCTGGAGCCAGATCATTTGTCTCTGTGATGGACAACGTTTGAAATTCGCCCTTAAGCGGGAGACGGCAGCCTACAACAGTCAAATTGATCGCTGCTTATCACTTCTTTTGAGGGAGGTACAGTTATTCCAGATAGGGGAATGGGTAGGTTAAGATATTCCAGGGTGGGGAATGCTTATGGGCAAGGCATTATGCTTGATCGGAGGCGGATGAAGTGGCAAAAAAGGCTCGGCCTACACCATGACCATGCAACTCGTCAACCCAAAGTGAATATGAGCCACACAGGTTGGTTGAAATGGCGCAGCATGAATGATAGAACCTGGATCCAAGCGTCTCAGGATGCATTGCAGCGAAAACGTTCAACAATGTTCAGCGTGACCAATGTTTCTATCTTGGAAAATGAAATCGCATGCTGTATGGAGTGTTTTTGACATATCTTGTCTCAGGATTTGCTTGCAGTCCTACCATATCCCACAAAATGCAGAAGTGCAGTCAATGCAGCTTTTTACCTAAAATGGTAAAAATTGGTCAAAGCCTCATGCGGTTTATTACCTGCCCCTGGAATAACATCAATGGCAATTATAAGAATAATGCTGATAATAATACAAATTTTGTATGTATGTTTTCAGCCCTACAAAACCATAACTATAGAAGTTTAAATTTATACGTAAAGCTAGATATTTGTAGAAATATCTATATTGATATATAGCTATCTATTTATATAGCTAGATATATATCTATGCAGTAACATACATTAGATAGATAGATAGATAGATAGATAGATAGATAGATAGATAGACTGTATATAAGCCTGCAAGTCTTGCACTTGAAGCAGCTTTATGATGTCATTAAGGCTCGATGGTGACACGCGCACCCGGAACAAGGATCACAGGTTGTTAGCGGCCATTTTTCCATCAGTCTCCACTGGAGCTAGAAGTGAGCAGACAGATACTCCTATAGACGCTGCTGGAGCCAGATCATTTGTCTCTGTGATGGACAACGTTTGAAATTCGCCCTTAAGCGGGAGACGGCAGCCTACAACAGTCAAATTGATCGCTGCTTATCACTTCTTTTGAGGGAGGTACAGTTATTCCAGATAGGGGAATGGGTAGGTTAAGATATTCCAGGGTGGGGAATGCTTATGGGCAAGGCATTATGCTTGATCGGAGGCGGATGAAGTGGCAAAAAAGGCTCGGCCTACACCATGACCATGCAACTCGTCAACCCAAAGTGAATATGAGCCACACAGGTTGGTTGAAATGGCGCAGCATGAATGATAGAACCTGGATCCAAGCGTCTCAGGATGCATTGCAGCGAAAACGTTCAACAATGTTCAGCGTGACCAATGTTTCTATCTTGGAAAATGAAATCGCATGCTGTATGGAGTGTTTTTGACATATCTTGTCTCAGGATTTGCTTGCAGTCCTACCATATCCCACAAAATGCAGAAGTGCAGTCAATGCAGCTTTTTACCTAAAATGGTAAAAATTGGTCAAAGACTCATGCGGTTTATTACCTGCCCCTGGAATAACATCAATGGCAATTATAAGAATAATGCTGATAATAATACAAATTTTGTATGTATGTTTTCAGCCCTACAAAACCATAACTATACAAGTTTAAATTTATACGTAAAGCTAGATATTTGTAGAAATATCTATATTGATATATAGCTATCTATTTATATAGCTAGATATATATCTATGCAGTAACATACATTAGATAGATAGATAGATAGATAGATAGATAGATAGACTGTATATAAGCCTGCAAGTCTTGCACTTGAAGCAGCTTTATGATGTCATTAAGGCTCGATGGTGACACGCGCACCCGGAACAAGGATCACAGGTTGTTAGCGGCCATTTTTCCATCAGTCTCCACTGGAGCTAGAAGTGAGCAGACAGATACTCCTATAGACGCTGCTGGAGCCAGATCATTTGTCTCTGTGATGGACAACGTTTGAAATTCGCCCTTAAGCGGGAGACGGCAGCCTACAACAGTCAAATTGATCGCTGCTTATCACTTCTTTTGAGGGAGGTACAGTTATTCCAGATAGGGGAATGGGTAGGTTAAGATATTCCAGGGTGGGGAATGCTTATGGGCAAGGCATTATGCTTGATCGGAGGCGGATGAAGTGGCAAAAAAGGCTCGGCCTACACCATGACCATGCAACTCGTCAACCCAAAGTGAATATGAGCCACACAGGTTGGTTGAAATGGCGCAGCATGAATGATAGAACCTGGATCCAAGCGTCTCAGGATGCATTGCAGCGAAAACGTTCAACAATGTTCAGCGTGACCAATGTTTCTATCTTGGAAAATGAAATCGCATGCTGTATGGAGTGTTTTTGACATATCTTGTCTCAGGATTTGCTTGCAGTCCTACCATATCCCACAAAATGCAGAAGTGCAGTCAATGCAGCTTTTTACCTAAAATGGTAAAAATTGGTCAAAGACTCATGCGGTTTATTACCTGCCCCTGGAATAACATCAATGGCAATTATAAGAATAATGCTGATAATAATACAAATTTTGTATGTATGTTTTCAGCCCTACAAAACCATAACTATAGAAGTTTAAATTTATACGTAAAGCTAGATATTTGTAGAAATATCTATATTGATATATAGCTATCTATTTATATAGCTAGATATATATCTATGCAGTAACATACATTAGATAGATAGATAGATAGATAGATAGATAGATAGATAGACTGTATATAAGCCTGCAAGTCTTGCACTTGAAGCAGCTTTATGATGTCATTAAGGCTCGATGGTGACACGCGCACCCGGAACAAGGATCACAGGTTGTTAGCGGCCATTTTTCCATCAGTCTCCACTGGAGCTAGAAGTGAGCAGACAGATACTCCTATAGACGCTGCTGGAGCCAGATCATTTGTCTCTGTGATGGACAACGTTTGAAATTCGCCCTTAAGCGGGAGACGGCAGCCTACAACAGTCAAATTGATCGCTGCTTATCACTTCTTTTGAGGGAGGTACAGTTATTCCAGATAGGGGAATGGGTAGGTTAAGATATTCCAGGGTGGGGAATGCTTATGGGCAAGGCATTATGCTTGATCGGAGGCGGATGAAGTGGCAAAAAAGGCTCGGCCTACACCATGACCATGCAACTCGTCAACCCAAAGTGAATATGAGCCACACAGGTTGGTTGAAATGGCGCAGCATGAATGATAGAACCTGGATCCAAGCGTCTCAGGATGCATTGCAGCGAAAACGTTCAACAATGTTCAGCGTGACCAATGTTTCTATCTTGGAAAATGAAATCGCATGCTGTATGGAGTGTTCTTGATATATCTTGTCTCAGGATTTGCTTGCAGTCCTACCATATCCCACAAAATGCAGAAGTGCAGTCAATGCAGCTTTTTACCTAAAATGGTAAAAATTGGTCAAAGCCTCATGCGGTTTATTACCTGCCCCTGGAATAACATCAATGGCAATTATAAGAATAATGCTGATAATAATACAAATTTTGTATGTATGTTTTCAGCCCTACAAAACCATAACTATAGAAGTTTAAATTTATACGTAAAGCTAGATATTTGTAGAAATATCTATATTGATATATAGCTATCTATTTATATAGCTAGATATATATCTATGCAGTAACATACATTAGATAGATAGATAGATAGATAGATAGATAGATAGATAGACTGTATATAAGCCTGCAAGTCTTGCACTTGAAGCAGCTTTATGATGTCATTAAGGCTCGATGGTGACACGCGCACCCGGAACAAGGATCACAGGTTGTTAGCGGCCATTTTTCCATCAGTCTCCACTGGAGCTAGAAGTGAGCAGACAGATACTCCTATAGACGCTGCTGGAGCCAGATCATTTGTCTCTGTGATGGACAACGTTTGAAATTCGCCCTTAAGCGGGAGACGGCAGCCTACAACAGTCAAATTGATCGCTGCTTATCACTTCTTTTGAGGGAGGTACAGTTATTCCAGATAGGGGAATGGGTAGGTTAAGATATTCCAGGGTGGGGAATGCTTATGGGCAAGGCATTATGCTTGATCGGAGGCGGATGAAGTGGCAAAAAAGGCTCGGCCTACACCATGACCATGCAACTCGTCAACCCAAAGTGAATATGAGCCACACAGGTTGGTTGAAATGGCGCAGCATGAATGATAGAACCTGGATCCAAGCGTCTCAGGATGCATTGCAGCGAAAACGTTCAACAATGTTCAGCGTGACCAATGTTTCTATCTTGGAAAATGAAATCGCATGCTGTATGGAGTGTTTTTGACATATCTTGTCTCAGGATTTGCTTGCAGTCCTACCATATCCCACAAAATGCAGAAGTGCAGTCAATGCAGCTTTTTACCTAAAATGGTAAAAATTGGTCAAAGCCTCATGCGGTTTATTACCTGCCCCTGGAATAACATCAATGGCAATTATAAGAATAATGCTGATAATAATACAAATTTTGTATGTATGTTTTCAGCCCTACAAAACCATAACTATAGAAGTTTAAATTTATACGTAAAGCTAGATATTTGTAGAAATATCTATATTGATATATAGCTATCTATTTATATAGCTAGATATATATCTATGCAGTAACATACATTAGATAGATAGATAGATAGATAGATAGATAGATAGATAGATAGATAGACTGTATATAAGCCTGCAAGTCTTGCACTTGAAGCAGCTTTATGATGTCATTAAGGCTCGATGGTGACACGCGCACCCGGAACAAGGATCACAGGTTGTTAGCGGCCATTTTTCCATCAGTCTCCACTGGAGCTAGAAGTGAGCAGACAGATACTCCTATAGACGCTGCTGGAGCCAGATCATTTGTCTCTGTGATGGACAACGTTTGAAATTCGCCCTTAAGCGGGAGACGGCAGCCTACAACAGTCAAATTGATCGCTGCTTATCACTTCTTTTGAGGGAGGTACAGTTATTCCAGATAGGGGAATGGGTAGGTTAAGATATTCCAGGGTGGGGAATGCTTATGGGCAAGGCATTATGCTTGATCGGAGGCGGATGAAGTGGCAAAAAAGGCTCGGCCTACACCATGACCATGCAACTCGTCAACCCAAAGTGAATATGAGCCACACAGGTTGGTTGAAATGGCGCAGCATGAATGATAGAACCTGGATCCAAGCGTCTCAGGATGCATTGCAGCGAAAACGTTCAACAATGTTCAGCGTGACCAATGTTTCTATCTTGGAAAATGAAATCGCATGCTGTATGGAGTGTTTTTGACATATCTTGTCTCAGGATTTGCTTGCAGTCCTACCATATCCCACAAAATGCAGAAGTGCAGTCAATGCAGCTTTTTACCTAAAATGGTAAAAATTGGTCAAAGACTCATGCGGTTTATTACCTGCCCCTGGAATAACATCAATGGCAATTATAAGAATAATGCTGATAATAATACAAATTTTGTATGTATGTTTTCAGCCCTACAAAACCATAACTATAGAAGTTTAAATTTATACGTAAAGCTAGATATTTGTAGAAATATCTATATTGATATATAGCTATCTATTTATATAGCTAGATATATATCTATGCAGTAACATACATTAGATAGATAGATAGATAGATAGATAGATAGATAGATAGATAGACTGTATATAAGCCTGCAAGTCTTGCACTTGAAGCAGCTTTATGATGTCATTAAGGCTCGATGGTGACACGCGCACCCGGAACAAGGATCACAGGTTGTTAGCGGCCATTTTTCCATCAGTCTCCACTGGAGCTAGAAGTGAGCAGACAGATACTCCTATAGACGCTGCTGGAGCCAGATCATTTGTCTCTGTGATGGACAACGTTTGAAATTCGCCCTTAAGCGGGAGACGGCAGCCTACAACAGTCAAATTGATCGCTGCTTATCACTTCTTTTGAGGGAGGTACAGTTATTCCAGATAGGGGAATGGGTAGGTTAAGATATTCCAGGGTGGGGAATGCTTATGGGCAAGGCATTATGCTTGATCGGAGGCGGATGAAGTGGCAAAAAAGGCTCGGCCTACACCATGACCATGCAACTCGTCAACCCAAAGTGAATATGAGCCACACAGGTTGGTTGAAATGGCGCAGCATGAATGATAGAACCTGGATCCAAGCGTCTCAGGATGCATTGCAGCGAAAACGTTCAACAATGTTCAGCGTGACCAATGTTTCTATCTTGGAAAATGAAATCGCATGCTGTATGGAGTGTTTTTGACATATCTTGTCTCAGGATTTGCTTGCAGTCCTACCATATCCCACAAAATGCAGAAGTGCAGTCAATGCAGCTTTTTACCTAAAATGGTAAAAATTGGTCAAAGACTCATGCGGTTTATTACCTGCCCCTGGAATAACATCAATGGCAATTATAAGAATAATGCTGATAATAATACAAATTTTGTATGTATGTTTTCAGCCCTACAAAACCATAACTATAGAAGTTTAAATTTATACGTAAAGCTAGATATTTGTAGAAATATCTATATTGATATATAGCTATCTATTTATATAGCTAGATATATATCTATGCAGTAACATACATTAGATAGATAGATAGATAGATAGATAGATAGACTGTATATAAGCCTGCAAGTCTTGCACTTGAAGCAGCTTTATGATGTCATTAAGGCTCGATGGTGACACGCGCACCCGGAACAAGGATCACAGGTTGTTAGCGGCCATTTTTCCATCAGTCTCCACTGGAGCTAGAAGTGAGCAGACAGATACTCCTATAGACGCTGCTGGAGCCAGATCATTTGTCTCTGTGATGGACAACGTTTGAAATTCGCCCTTAAGCGGGAGACGGCAGCCTACAACAGTCAAATTGATCGCTGCTTATCACTTCTTTTGAGGGAGGTACAGTTATTCCAGATAGGGGAATGGGTAGGTTAAGATATTCCAGGGTGGGGAATGCTTATGGGCAAGGCATTATGCTTGATCGGAGGCGGATGAAGTGGCAAAAAAGGCTCGGCCTACACCATGACCATGCAACTCGTCAACCCAAAGTGAATATGAGCCACACAGGTTGGTTGAAATGGCGCAGCATGAATGATAGAACCTGGATCCAAGCGTCTCAGGATGCATTGCAGCGAAAACGTTCAACAATGTTCAGCGTGACCAATGTTTCTATCTTGGAAAATGAAATCGCATGCTGTATGGAGTGTTTTTGACATATCTTGTCTCAGGATTTGCTTGCAGTCCTACCATATCCCACAAAATGCAGAAGTGCAGTCAATGCAGCTTTTTACCTAAAATGGTAAAAATTGGTCAAAGCCTCATGCGGTTTATTACCTGCCCCTGGAATAACATCAATGGCAATTATAAGAATAATGCTGATAATAATACAAATTTTGTATGTATGTTTTCAGCCCTACAAAACCATAACTATACAAGTTTAAATTTATACGTAAAGCTAGATATTTGTAGAAATATCTATATTGATATATAGCTATCTATTTATATAGCTAGATATATATCTATGCAGTAACATACATTAGATAGATAGATAGATAGATAGATAGATAGACTGTATATAAGCCTGCAAGTCTTGCACTTGAAGCAGCTTTATGATGTCATTAAGGCTCGATGGTGACACGCGCACCCGGAACAAGGATCACAGGTTGTTAGCGGCCATTTTTCCATCAGTCTCCACTGGAGCTAGAAGTGAGCAGACAGATACTCCTATAGACGCTGCTGGAGCCAGATCATTTGTCTCTGTGATGGACAACGTTTGAAATTCGCCCTTAAGCGGGAGACGGCAGCCTACAACAGTCAAATTGATCGCTGCTTATCACTTCTTTTGAGGGAGGTACAGTTATTCCAGATAGGGGAATGGGTAGGTTAAGATATTCCAGGGTGGGGAATGCTTATGGGCAAGGCATTATGCTTGATCGGAGGCGGATGAAGTGGCAAAAAAGGCTCGGCCTACACCATGACCATGCAACTCGTCAACCCAAAGTGAATATGAGCCACACAGGTTGGTTGAAATGGCGCAGCATGAATGATAGAACCTGGATCCAAGCGTCTCAGGATGCATTGCAGCGAAAACGTTCAACAATGTTCAGCGTGACCAATGTTTCTATCTTGGAAAATGAAATCGCATGCTGTATGGAGTGTTCTTGATATATCTTGTCTCAGGATTTGCTTGCAGTCCTACCATATCCCACAAAATGCAGAAGTGCAGTCAATGCAGCTTTTTACCTAAAATGGTAAAAATTGGTCAAAGCCTCATGCGGTTTATTACCTGCCCCTGGAATAACATCAATGGCAATTATAAGAATAATGCTGATAATAATACAAATTTTGTATGTATGTTTTCAGCCCTACAAAACCATAACTATAGAAGTTTAAATTTATACGTAAAGCTAGATATTTGTAGAAATATCTATATTGATATATAGCTATCTATTTATATAGCTAGATATATATCTATGCAGTAACATACATTAGATAGATAGATAGATAGATAGATAGATAGATAGATAGATAGATAGATAGATAGACTGTATATAAGCCTGCAAGTCTTGCACTTGAAGCAGCTTTATGATGTCATTAAGGCTCGATGGTGACACGCGCACCCGGAACAAGGATCACAGGTTGTTAGCGGCCATTTTTCCATCAGTCTCCACTGGAGCTAGAAGTGAGCAGACAGATACTCCTATAGACGCTGCTGGAGCCAGATCATTTGTCTCTGTGATGGACAACGTTTGAAATTCGCCCTTAAGCGGGAGACGGCAGCCTACAACAGTCAAATTGATCGCTGCTTATCACTTCTTTTGAGGGAGGTACAGTTATTCCAGATAGGGGAATGGGTAGGTTAAGATATTCCAGGGTGGGGAATGCTTATGGGCAAGGCATTATGCTTGATCGGAGGCGGATGAAGTGGCAAAAAAGGCTCGGCCTACACCATGACCATGCAACTCGTCAACCCAAAGTGAATATGAGCCACACAGGTTGGTTGAAATGGCGCAGCATGAATGATAGAACCTGGATCCAAGCGTCTCAGGATGCATTGCAGCGAAAACGTTCAACAATGTTCAGCGTGACCAATGTTTCTATCTTGGAAAATGAAATCGCATGCTGTATGGAGTGTTTTTGACATATCTTGTCTCAGGATTTGCTTGCAGTCCTACCATATCCCACAAAATGCAGAAGTGCAGTCAATGCAGCTTTTTACCTAAAATGGTAAAAATTGGTCAAAGACTCATGCGGTTTATTACCTGCCCCTGGAATAACATCAATGGCAATTATAAGAATAATGCTGATAATAATACAAATTTTGTATGTATGTTTTCAGCCCTACAAAACCATAACTATACAAGTTTAAATTTATACGTAAAGCTAGATATTTGTAGAAATATCTATATTGATATATAGCTATCTATTTATATAGCTAGATATATATCTATGCAGTAACATACATTAGATAGATAGATAGATAGATAGATAGACTGTATATAAGCCTGCAAGTCTTGCACTTGAAGCAGCTTTATGATGTCATTAAGGCTCGATGGTGACACGCGCACCCGGAACAAGGATCACAGGTTGTTAGCGGCCATTTTTCCATCAGTCTCCACTGGAGCTAGAAGTGAGCAGACAGATACTCCTATAGACGCTGCTGGAGCCAGATCATTTGTCTCTGTGATGGACAACGTTTGAAATTCGCCCTTAAGCGGGAGACGGCAGCCTACAACAGTCAAATTGATCGCTGCTTATCACTTCTTTTGAGGGAGGTACAGTTATTACAGATAGGGGAATGGGTAGGTTAAGATATTCCAGGGTGGGGAATGCTTATGGGCAAGGCATTATGCTTGATCGGAGGCGGATGAAGTGGCAAAAAAGGCTCGGCCTACACCATGACCATGCAACTCGTCAACCCAAAGTGAATATGAGCCACACAGGTTGGTTGAAATGGCGCAGCATGAATGATAGAACCTGGATCCAAGCGTCTCAGGATGCATTGCAGCGAAAACGTTCAACAATGTTCAGCGTGACCAATGTTTCTATCTTGGAAAATGAAATCGCATGCTGTATGGAGTGTTCTTGATATATCTTGTCTCAGGATTTGCTTGCAGTCCTACCATATCCCACAAAATGCAGAAGTGCAGTCAATGCAGCTTTTTACCTAAAATGGTAAAAATTGGTCAAAGCCTCATGCGGTTTATTACCTGCCCCTGGAATAACATCAATGGCAATTATAAGAATAATGCTGATAATAATACAAATTTTGTATGTATGTTTTCAGCCCTACAAAACCATAACTATAGAAGTTTAAATTTATACGTAAAGCTAGATATTTGTAGAAATATCTATATTGATATATAGCTATCTATTTATATAGCTAGATATATATCTATGCAGTAACATACATTAGATAGATAGATAGATAGATAGATAGATAGATAGATAGATAGATAGACTGTATATAAGCCTGCAAGTCTTGCACTTGAAGCAGCTTTATGATGTCATTAAGGCTCGATGGTGACACGCGCACCCGGAACAAGGATCACAGGTTGTTAGCGGCCATTTTTCCATCAGTCTCCACTGGAGCTAGAAGTGAGCAGACAGATACTCCTATAGACGCTGCTGGAGCCAGATCATTTGTCTCTGTGATGGACAACGTTTGAAATTCGCCCTTAAGCGGGAGACGGCAGCCTACAACAGTCAAATTGATCGCTGCTTATCACTTCTTTTGAGGGAGGTACAGTTATTCCAGATAGGGGAATGGGTAGGTTAAGATATTCCAGGGTGGGGAATGCTTATGGGCAAGGCATTATGCTTGATCGGAGGCGGATGAAGTGGCAAAAAAGGCTCGGCCTACACCATGACCATGCAACTCGTCAACCCAAAGTGAATATGAGCCACACAGGTTGGTTGAAATGGCGCAGCATGAATGATAGAACCTGGATCCAAGCGTCTCAGGATGCATTGCAGCGAAAACGTTCAACAATGTTCAGCGTGACCAATGTTTCTATCTTGGAAAATGAAATCGCATGCTGTATGGAGTGTTTTTGACATATCTTGTCTCAGGATTTGCTTGCAGTCCTACCATATCCCACAAAATGCAGAAGTGCAGTCAATGCAGCTTTTTACCTAAAATGGTAAAAATTGGTCAAAGACTCATGCGGTTTATTACCTGCCCCTGGAATAACATCAATGGCAATTATAAGAATAATGCTGATAATAATACAAATTTTGTATGTATGTTTTCAGCCCTACAAAACCATAACTATACAAGTTTAAATTTATACGTAAAGCTAGATATTTGTAGAAATATCTATATTGATATATAGCTATCTATTTATATAGCTAGATATATATCTATGCAGTAACATACATTAGATAGATAGATAGATAGATAGATAGACTGTATATAAGCCTGCAAGTCTTGCACTTGAAGCAGCTTTATGATGTCATTAAGGCTCGATGGTGACACGCGCACCCGGAACAAGGATCACAGGTTGTTAGCGGCCATTTTTCCATCAGTCTCCACTGGAGCTAGAAGTGAGCAGACAGATACTCCTATAGACGCTGCTGGAGCCAGATCATTTGTCTCTGTGATGGACAACGTTTGAAATTCGCCCTTAAGCGGGAGACGGCAGCCTACAACAGTCAAATTGATCGCTGCTTATCACTTCTTTTGAGGGAGGTACAGTTATTCCAGATAGGGGAATGGGTAGGTTAAGATATTCCAGGGTGGGGAATGCTTATGGGCAAGGCATTATGCTTGATCGGAGGCGGATGAAGTGGCAAAAAAGGCTCGGCCTACACCATGACCATGCAACTCGTCAACCCAAAGTGAATATGAGCCACACAGGTTGGTTGAAATGGCGCAGCATGAATGATAGAACCTGGATCCAAGCGTCTCAGGATGCATTGCAGCGAAAACGTTCAACAATGTTCAGCGTGACCAATGTTTCTATCTTGGAAAATGAAATCGCATGCTGTATGGAGTGTTTTTGACATATCTTGTCTCAGGATTTGCTTGCAGTCCTACCATATCCCACAAAATGCAGAAGTGCAGTCAATGCAGCTTTTTACCTAAAATGGTAAAAATTGGTCAAAGACTCATGCGGTTTATTACCTGCCCCTGGAATAACATCAATGGCAATTATAAGAATAATGCTGATAATAATACAAATTTTGTATGTATGTTTTCAGCCCTACAAAACCATAACTATACAAGTTTAAATTTATACGTAAAGCTAGATATTTGTAGAAATATCTATATTGATATATAGCTATCTATTTATATAGCTAGATATATATCTATGCAGTAACATACATTAGATAGATAGATAGATAGATAGATAGATAGACTGTATATAAGCCTGCAAGTCTTGCACTTGAAGCAGCTTTATGATGTCATTAAGGCTCGATGGTGACACGCGCACCCGGAACAAGGATCACAGGTTGTTAGCGGCCATTTTTCCATCAGTCTCCACTGGAGCTAGAAGTGAGCAGACAGATACTCCTATAGACGCTGCTGGAGCCAGATCATTTGTCTCTGTGATGGACAACGTTTGAAATTCGCCCTTAAGCGGGAGACGGCAGCCTACAACAGTCAAATTGATCGCTGCTTATCACTTCTTTTGAGGGAGGTACAGTTATTCCAGATAGGGGAATGGGTAGGTTAAGATATTCCAGGGTGGGGAATGCTTATGGGCAAGGCATTATGCTTGATCGGAGGCGGATGAAGTGGCAAAAAAGGCTCGGCCTACACCATGACCATGCAACTCGTCAACCCAAAGTGAATATGAGCCACACAGGTTGGTTGAAATGGCGCAGCATGAATGATAGAACCTGGATCCAAGCGTCTCAGGATGCATTGCAGCGAAAACGTTCAACAATGTTCAGCGTGACCAATGTTTCTATCTTGGAAAATGAAATCGCATGCTGTATGGAGTGTTCTTGATATATCTTGTCTCAGGATTTGCTTGCAGTACTACCATATCCCACAAAATGCAGAAGTGCAGTCAATGCAGCTTTTTACCTAAAATGGTAAAAATTGGTCAAAGCCTCATGCGGTTTATTACCTGCCCCTGGAATAACATCAATGGCAATTATAAGAATAATGCTGATAATAATACAAATTTTGTATGTATGTTTTCAGCCCTACAAAACCATAACTATAGAAGTTTAAATTTATACGTAAAGCTAGATATTTGTAGAAATATCTATATTGATATATAGCTATCTATTTATATAGCTAGATATATATCTATGCAGTAACATACATTAGATAGATAGATAGATAGATAGATAGATAGATAGATAGATAGATAGATAGACTGTATATAAGCCTGCAAGTCTTGCACTTGAAGCAGCTTTATGATGTCATTAAGGCTCGATGGTGACACGCGCACCCGGAACAAGGATCACAGGTTGTTAGCGGCCATTTTTCCATCAGTCTCCACTGGAGCTAGAAGTGAGCAGACAGATACTCCTATAGACGCTGCTGGAGCCAGATCATTTGTCTCTGTGATGGACAACGTTTGAAATTCGCCCTTAAGCGGGAGACGGCAGCCTACAACAGTCAAATTGATCGCTGCTTATCACTTCTTTTGAGGGAGGTACAGTTATTCCAGATAGGGGAATGGGTAGGTTAAGATATTCCAGGGTGGGGAATGCTTATGGGCAAGGCATTATGCTTGATCGGAGGCGGATGAAGTGGCAAAAAAGGCTCGGCCTACACCATGACCATGCAACTCGTCAACCCAAAGTGAATATGAGCCACACAGGTTGGTTGAAATGGCGCAGCATGAATGATAGAACCTGGATCCAAGCGTCTCAGGATGCATTGCAGCGAAAACGTTCAACAATGTTCAGCGTGACCAATGTTTCTATCTTGGAAAATGAAATCGCATGCTGTATGGAGTGTTTTTGACATATCTTGTCTCAGGATTTGCTTGCAGTCCTACCATATCCCACAAAATGCAGAAGTGCAGTCAATGCAGCTTTTTACCTAAAATGGTAAAAATTGGTCAAAGACTCATGCGGTTTATTACCTGCCCCTGGAATAACATCAATGGCAATTATAAGAATAATGCTGATAATAATACAAATTTTGTATGTATGTTTTCAGCCCTACAAAACCATAACTATACAAGTTTAAATTTATACGTAAAGCTAGATATTTGTAGAAATATCTATATTGATATATAGCTATCTATTTATATAGCTAGATATATATCTATGCAGTAACATACATTAGATAGATAGATAGATAGATAGATAGATAGATAGATAGATAGATAGATAGATAGACTGTATATAAGCCTGCAAGTCTTGCACTTGAAGCAGCTTTATGATGTCATTAAGGCTCGATGGTGACACGCGCACCCGGAACAAGGATCACAGGTTGTTAGCGGCCATTTTTCCATCAGTCTCCACTGGAGCTAGAAGTGAGCAGACAGATACTCCTATAGACGCTGCTGGAGCCAGATCATTTGTCTCTGTGATGGACAACGTTTGAAATTCGCCCTTAAGCGGGAGACGGCAGCCTACAACAGTCAAATTGATCGCTGCTTATCACTTCTTTTGAGGGAGGTACAGTTATTCCAGATAGGGGAATGGGTAGGTTAAGATATTCCAGGGTGGGGAATGCTTATGGGCAAGGCATTATGCTTGATCGGAGGCGGATGAAGTGGCAAAAAAGGCTCGGCCTACACCATGACCATGCAACTCGTCAACCCAAAGTGAATATGAGCCACACAGGTTGGTTGAAATGGCGCAGCATGAATGATAGAACCTGGATCCAAGCGTCTCAGGATGCATTGCAGCGAAAACGTTCAACAATGTTCAGCGTGACCAATGTTTCTATCTTGGAAAATGAAATCGCATGCTGTATGGAGTGTTTTTGACATATCTTGTCTCAGGATTTGCTTGCAGTCCTACCATATCCCACAAAATGCAGAAGTGCAGTCAATGCAGCTTTTTACCTAAAATGGTAAAAATTGGTCAAAGACTCATGCGGTTTATTACCTGCCCCTGGAATAACATCAATGGCAATTATAAGAATAATGCTGATAATAATACAAATTTTGTATGTATGTTTTCAGCCCTACAAAACCATAACTATACAAGTTTAAATTTATACGTAAAGCTAGATATTTGTAGAAATATCTATATTGATATATAGCTATCTATTTATATAGCTAGATATATATCTATGCAGTAACATACATTAGATAGATAGATAGATAGATAGATAGACTGTATATAAGCCTGCAAGTCTTGCACTTGAAGCAGCTTTATGATGTCATTAAGGCTCGATGGTGACACGCGCACCCGGAACAAGGATCACAGGTTGTTAGCGGCCATTTTTCCATCAGTCTCCACTGGAGCTAGAAGTGAGCAGACAGATACTCCTATAGACGCTGCTGGAGCCAGATCATTTGTCTCTGTGATGGACAACGTTTGAAATTCGGCCTTAAGCGGGAGACGGCAGCCTACAACAGTCAAATTGATCGCTGCTTATCACTTCTTTTGAGGGAGGTACAGTTATTCCAGATAGGGGAATGGGTAGGTTAAGATATTCCAGGGTGGGGAATGCTTATGGGCAAGGCATTATGCTTGATCGGAGGCGGATGAAGTGGCAAAAAAGGCTCGGCCTACACCATGACCATGCAACTCGTCAACCCAAAGTGAATATGAGCCACACAGGTTGGTTGAAATGGCGCAGCATGAATGATAGAACCTGGATCCAAGCGTCTCAGGATGCATTGCAGCGAAAACGTTCAACAATGTTCAGCGTGACCAATGTTTCTATCTTGGAAAATGAAATCGCATGCTGTATGGAGTGTTTTTGACATATCTTGTCTCAGGATTTGCTTGCAGTCCTACCATATCCCACAAAATGCAGAAGTGCAGTCAATGCAGCTTTTTACCTAAAATGGTAAAAATTGGTCAAAGCCTCATGCGGTTTATTACCTGCCCCTGGAATAACATCAATGGCAATTATAAGAATAATGCTGATAATAATACAAATTTTGTATGTATGTTTTCAGCCCTACAAAACCATAACTATACAAGTTTAAATTTATACGTAAAGCTAGATATTTGTAGAAATATCTATATTGATATATAGCTATCTATTTATATAGCTAGATATATATCTATGCAGTAACATACATTAGATAGATAGATAGATAGATAGATAGATAGATAGATAGATAGATAGATAGATAGATAGACTGTATATAAGCCTGCAAGTCTTGCACTTGAAGCAGCTTTATGATGTCATTAAGGCTCGATGGTGACACGCGCACCCGGAACAAGGATCACAGGTTGTTAGCGGCCATTTTTCCATCAGTCTCCACTGGAGCTAGAAGTGAGCAGACAGATACTCCTATAGACGCTGCTGGAGCCAGATCATTTGTCTCTGTGATGGACAACGTTTGAAATTCGCCCTTAAGCGGGAGACGGCAGCCTACAACAGTCAAATTGATCGCTGCTTATCACTTCTTTTGAGGGAGGTACAGTTATTCCAGATAGGGGAATGGGTAGGTTAAGATATTCCAGGGTGGGGAATGCTTATGGGCAAGGCATTATGCTTGATCGGAGGCGGATGAAGTGGCAAAAAAGGCTCGGCCTACACCATGACCATGCAACTCGTCAACCCAAAGTGAATATGAGCCACACAGGTTGGTTGAAATGGCGCAGCATGAATGATAGAACCTGGATCCAAGCGTCTCAGGATGCATTGCAGCGAAAACGTTCAACAATGTTCAGCGTGACCAATGTTTCTATCTTGGAAAATGAAATCGCATGCTGTATGGAGTGTTCTTGATATATCTTGTCTCAGGATTTGCTTGCAGTCCTACCATATCCCACAAAATGCAGAAGTGCAGTCAATGCAGCTTTTTACCTAAAATGGTAAAAATTGGTCAAAGCCTCATGCGGTTTATTACCTGCCCCTGGAATAACATCAATGGCAATTATAAGAATAATGCTGATAATAATACAAATTTTGTATGTATGTTTTCAGCCCTACAAAACCATAACTATAGAAGTTTAAATTTATACGTAAAGCTAGATATTTGTAGAAATATCTATATTGATATATAGCTATCTATTTATATAGCTAGATATATATCTATGCAGTAACATACATTAGATAGATAGATAGATAGATAGATAGATAGATAGATAGACTGTATATAAGCCTGCAAGTCTTGCACTTGAAGCAGCTTTATGATGTCATTAAGGCTCGATGGTGACACGCGCACCCGGAACAAGGATCACAGGTTGTTAGCGGCCATTTTTCCATCAGTCTCCACTGGAGCTAGAAGTGAGCAGACAGATACTCCTATAGACGCTGCTGGAGCCAGATCATTTGTCTCTGTGATGGACAACGTTTGAAATTCGCCCTTAAGCGGGAGACGGCAGCCTACAACAGTCAAATTGATCGCTGCTTATCACTTCTTTTGAGGGAGGTACAGTTATTCCAGATAGGGGAATGGGTAGGTTAAGATATTCCAGGGTGGGGAATGCTTATGGGCAAGGCATTATGCTTGATCGGAGGCGGATGAAGTGGCAAAAAAGGCTCGGCCTACACCATGACCATGCAACTCGTCAACCCAAAGTGAATATGAGCCACACAGGTTGGTTGAAATGGCGCAGCATGAATGATAGAACCTGGATCCAAGCGTCTCAGGATGCATTGCAGCGAAAACGTTCAACAATGTTCAGCGTGACCAATGTTTCTATCTTGGAAAATGAAATCGCATGCTGTATGGAGTGTTTTTGACATATCTTGTCTCAGGATTTGCTTGCAGTCCTACCATATCCCACAAAATGCAGAAGTGCAGTCAATGCAGCTTTTTACCTAAAATGGTAAAAATTGGTCAAAGACTCATGCGGTTTATTACCTGCCCCTGGAATAACATCAATGGCAATTATAAGAATAATGCTGATAATAATACAAATTTTGTATGTATGTTTTCAGCCCTACAAAACCATAACTATACAAGTTTAAATTTATACGTAAAGCTAGATATTTGTAGAAATATCTATATTGATATATAGCTATCTATTTATATAGCTAGATATATATCTATGCAGTAACATACATTAGATAGATAGATAGATAGATAGATAGATAGATAGATAGATAGATAGATAGATAGATAGATAGACTGTATATAAGCCTGCAAGTCTTGCACTTGAAGCAGCTTTATGATGTCATTAAGGCTCGATGGTGACACGCGCACCCGGAACAAGGATCACAGGTTGTTAGCGGCCATTTTTCCATCAGTCTCCACTGGAGCTAGAAGTGAGCAGACAGATACTCCTATAGACGCTGCTGGAGCCAGATCATTTGTCTCTGTGATGGACAACGTTTGAAATTCGCCCTTAAGCGGGAGACGGCAGCCTACAACAGTCAAATTGATCGCTGCTTATCACTTCTTTTGAGGGAGGTACAGTTATTCCAGATAGGGGAATGGGTAGGTTAAGATATTCCAGGGTGGGGAATGCTTATGGGCAAGGCATTATGCTTGATCGGAGGCGGATGAAGTGGCAAAAAAGGCTCGGCCTACACCATGACCATGCAACTCGTCAACCCAAAGTGAATATGAGCCACACAGGTTGGTTGAAATGGCGCAGCATGAATGATAGAACCTGGATCCAAGCGTCTCAGGATGCATTGCAGCGAAAACGTTCAACAATGTTCAGCGTGACCAATGTTTCTATCTTGGAAAATGAAATCGCATGCTGTATGGAGTGTTCTTGATATATCTTGTCTCAGGATTTGCTTGCAGTCCTACCATATCCCACAAAATGCAGAAGTGCAGTCAATGCAGCTTTTTACCTAAAATGGTAAAAATTGGTCAAAGCCTCATGCGGTTTATTACCTGCCCCTGGAATAACATCAATGGCAATTATAAGAATAATGCTGATAATAATACAAATTTTGTATGTATGTTTTCAGCCCTACAAAACCATAACTATACAAGTTTAAATTTATACGTAAAGCTAGATATTTGTAGAAATATCTATATTGATATATAGCTATCTATTTATATAGCTAGATATATATCTATGCAGTAACATACATTAGATAGATAGATAGATAGATAGATAGATAGATAGATAGATAGACTGTATATAAGCCTGCAAGTCTTGCACTTGAAGCAGCTTTATGATGTCATTAAGGCTCGATGGTGACACGCGCACCCGGAACAAGGATCACAGGTTGTTAGCGGCCATTTTTCCATCAGTCTCCACTGGAGCTAGAAGTGAGCAGACAGATACTCCTATAGACGCTGCTGGAGCCAGATCATTTGTCTCTGTGATGGACAACGTTTGAAATTCGCCCTTAAGCGGGAGACGGCAGCCTACAACAGTCAAATTGATCGCTGCTTATCACTTCTTTTGAGGGAGGTACAGTTATTCCAGATAGGGGAATGGGTAGGTTAAGATATTCCAGGGTGGGGAATGCTTATGGGCAAGGCATTATGCTTGATCGGAGGCGGATGAAGTGGCAAAAAAGGCTCGGCCTACACCATGACCATGCAACTCGTCAACCCAAAGTGAATATGAGCCACACAGGTTGGTTGAAATGGCGCAGCATGAATGATAGAACCTGGATCCAAGCGTCTCAGGATGCATTGCAGCGAAAACGTTCAACAATGTTCAGCGTGACCAATGTTTCTATCTTGGAAAATGAAATCGCATGCTGTATGGAGTGTTCTTGATATATCTTGTCTCAGGATTTGCTTGCAGTCCTACCATATCCCACAAAATGCAGAAGTGCAGTCAATGCAGCTTTTTACCTAAAATGGTAAAAATTGGTCAAAGCCTCATGCGGTTTATTACCTGCCCCTGGAATAACATCAATGGCAATTATAAGAATAATGCTGATAATAATACAAATTTTGTATGTATGTTTTCAGCCCTACAAAACCATAACTATAGAAGTTTAAATTTATACGTAAAGCTAGATATTTGTAGAAATATCTATATTGATATATAGCTATCTATTTATATAGCTAGATATATATCTATGCAGTAACATACATTAGATAGATAGATAGATAGATAGATAGATAGATAGATAGATAGACTGTATATAAGCCTGCAAGTCTTGCACTTGAAGCAGCTTTATGATGTCATTAAGGCTCGATGGTGACACGCGCACCCGGAACAAGGATCACAGGTTGTTAGCGGCCATTTTTCCATCAGTCTCCACTGGAGCTAGAAGTGAGCAGACAGATACTCCTATAGACGCTGCTGGAGCCAGATCATTTGTCTCTGTGATGGACAACGTTTGAAATTCGCCCTTAAGTGGGAGACGGCAGCCTACAACAGTCAAATTGATCGCTGCTTATCACTTCTTTTGAGGGAGGTACAGTTATTCCAGATAGGGGAATGGGTAGGTTAAGATATTCCAGGGTGGGGAATGCTTATGGGCAAGGCATTATGCTTGATCGGAGGCGGATGAAGTGGCAAAAAAGGCTCGGCCTACACCATGACCATGCAACTCGTCAACCCAAAGTGAATATGAGCCACACAGGTTGGTTGAAATGGCGCAGCATGAATGATAGAACCTGGATCCAAGCGTCTCAGGATGCATTGCAGCGAAAACGTTCAACAATGTTCAGCGTGACCAATGTTTCTATCTTGGAAAATGAAATCGCATGCTGTATGGAGTGTTTTTGACATATCTTGTCTCAGGATTTGCTTGCAGTCCTACCATATCCCACAAAATGCAGAAGTGCAGTCAATGCAGCTTTTTACCTAAAATGGTAAAAATTGGTCAAAGACTCATGCGGTTTATTACCTGCCCCTGGAATAACATCAATGGCAATTATAAGAATAATGCTGATAATAATACAAATTTTGTATGTATGTTTTCAGCCCTACAAAACCATAACTATACAAGTTTAAATTTATACGTAAAGCTAGATATTTGTAGAAATATCTATATTGATATATAGCTATCTATTTATATAGCTAGATATATATCTATGCAGTAACATACATTAGATAGATAGATAGATAGATAGATAGATAGATAGATAGATAGACTGTATATAAGCCTGCAAGTCTTGCACTTGAAGCAGCTTTATGATGTCATTAAGGCTCGATGGTGACACGCGCACCCGGAACAAGGATCACAGGTTGTTAGCGGCCATTTTTCCATCAGTCTCCACTGGAGCTAGAAGTGAGCAGACAGATACTCCTATAGACGCTGCTGGAGCCAGATCATTTGTCTCTGTGATGGACAACGTTTGAAATTCGCCCTTAAGCGGGAGACGGCAGCCTACAACAGTCAAATTGATCGCTGCTTATCACTTCTTTTGAGGGAGGTACAGTTATTCCAGATAGGGGAATGGGTAGGTTAAGATATTCCAGGGTGGGGAATGCTTATGGGCAAGGCATTATGCTTGATCGGAGGCGGATGAAGTGGCAAAAAAGGCTCGGCCTACACCATGACCATGCAACTCGTCAACCCAAAGTGAATATGAGCCACACAGGTTGGTTGAAATGGCGCAGCATGAATGATAGAACCTGGATCCAAGCGTCTCAGGATGCATTGCAGCGAAAACGTTCAACAATGTTCAGCGTGACCAATGTTTCTATCTTGGAAAATGAAATCGCATGCTGTATGGAGTGTTCTTGATATATCTTGTCTCAGGATTTGCTTGCAGTCCTACCATATCCCACAAAATGCAGAAGTGCAGTCAATGCAGCTTTTTACCTAAAATGGTAAAAATTGGTCAAAGCCTCATGCGGTTTATTACCTGCCCCTGGAATAACATCAATGGCAATTATAAGAATAATGCTGATAATAATACAAATTTTGTATGTATGTTTTCAGCCCTACAAAACCATAACTATACAAGTTTAAATTTATACGTAAAGCTAGATATTTGTAGAAATATCTATATTGATATATAGCTATCTATTTATATAGCTAGATATATATCTATGCAGTAACATACATTAGATAGATAGATAGATAGATAGATAGATAGACTGTATATAAGCCTGCAAGTCTTGCACTTGAAGCAGCTTTATGATGTCATTAAGGCTCGATGGTGACACGCGCACCCGGAACAAGGATCACAGGTTGTTAGCGGCCATTTTTCCATCAGTCTCCACTGGAGCTAGAAGTGAGCAGACAGATACTCCTATAGACGCTGCTGGAGCCAGATCATTTGTCTCTGTGATGGACAACGTTTGAAATTCGCCCTTAAGCGGGAGACGGCAGCCTACAACAGTCAAATTGATCGCTGCTTATCACTTCTTTTGAGGGAGGTACAGTTATTCCAGATAGGGGAATGGGTAGGTTAAGATATTCCAGGGTGGGGAATGCTTATGGGCAAGGCATTATGCTTGATCGGAGGCGGATGAAGTGGCAAAAAAGGCTCGGCCTACACCATGACCATGCAACTCGTCAACCCAAAGTGAATATGAGCCACACAGGTTGGTTGAAATGGCGCAGCATGAATGATAGAACCTGGATCCAAGCGTCTCAGGATGCATTGCAGCGAAAACGTTCAACAATGTTCAGCGTGACCAATGTTTCTATCTTGGAAAATGAAATCGCATGCTGTATGGAGTGTTCTTGATATATCTTGTCTCAGGATTTGCTTGCAGTCCTACCATATCCCACAAAATGCAGAAGTGCAGTCAATGCAGCTTTTTACCTAAAATGGTAAAAATTGGTCAAAGCCTCATGCGGTTTATTACCTGCCCCTGGAATAACATCAATGGCAATTATAAGAATAATGCTGATAATAATACAAATTTTGTATGTATGTTTTCAGCCCTACAAAACCATAACTATAGAAGTTTAAATTTATACGTAAAGCTAGATATTTGTAGAAATATCTATATTGATATATAGCTATCTATTTATATAGCTAGATATATATCTATGCAGTAACATACATTAGATAGATAGATAGATAGATAGATAGATAGATAGATAGATAGACTGTATATAAGCCTGCAAGTCTTGCACTTGAAGCAGCTTTATGATGTCATTAAGGCTCGATGGTGACACGCGCACCCGGAACAAGGATCACAGGTTGTTAGCGGCCATTTTTCCATCAGTCTCCACTGGAGCTAGAAGTGAGCAGACAGATACTCCTATAGACGCTGCTGGAGCCAGATCATTTGTCTCTGTGATGGACAACGTTTGAAATTCGCCCTTAAGCGGGAGACGGCAGCCTACAACAGTCAAATTGATCGCTGCTTATCACTTCTTTTGAGGGAGGTACAGTTATTCCAGATAGGGGAATGGGTAGGTTAAGATATTCCAGGGTGGGGAATGCTTATGGGCAAGGCATTATGCTTGATCGGAGGCGGATGAAGTGGCAAAAAAGGCTCGGCCTACACCATGACCATGCAACTCGTCAACCCAAAGTGAATATGAGCCACACAGGTTGGTTGAAATGGCGCAGCATGAATGATAGAACCTGGATCCAAGCGTCTCAGGATGCATTGCAGCGAAAACGTTCAACAATGTTCAGCGTGACCAATGTTTCTATCTTGGAAAATGAAATCGCATGCTGTATGGAGTGTTTTTGACATATCTTGTCTCAGGATTTGCTTGCAGTCCTACCATATCCCACAAAATGCAGAAGTGCAGTCAATGCAGCTTTTTACCTAAAATGGTAAAAATTGGTCAAAGACTCATGCGGTTTATTACCTGCCCCTGGAATAACATCAATGGCAATTATAAGAATAATGCTGATAATAATACAAATTTTGTATGTATGTTTTCAGCCCTACAAAACCATAACTATACAAGTTTAAATTTATACGTAAAGCTAGATATTTGTAGAAATATCTATATTGATATATAGCTATCTATTTATATAGCTAGATATATATCTATGCAGTAACATACATTAGATAGATAGATAGATAGATAGATAGACTGTATATAAGCCTGCAAGTCTTGCACTTGAAGCAGCTTTATGATGTCATTAAGGCTCGATGGTGACACGCGCACCCGGAACAAGGATCACAGGTTGTTAGCGGCCATTTTTCCATCAGTCTCCACTGGAGCTAGAAGTGAGCAGACAGATACTCCTATAGACGCTGCTGGAGCCAGATCATTTGTCTCTGTGATGGACAACGTTTGAAATTCGCCCTTAAGCGGGAGACGGCAGCCTACAACAGTCAAATTGATCGCTGCTTATCACTTCTTTTGAGGGAGGTACAGTTATTCCAGATAGGGGAATGGGTAGGTTAAGATATTCCAGGGTGGGGAATGCTTATGGGCAAGGCATTATGCTTGATCGGAGGCGGAT
>NW_027102345.1:0-59043 GCF_035609145.1 Eleutherodactylus coqui
TATTATTGTGTGTGGGTGGCCTTCTAAGAGACAACCCTGGGAATGGACAGACCTTTGGAAATGTCAATGTGGCTTATGAAGTGGAAAGCCACTTGAACATGTGACATGTTTTGCGGACTGGCCCTTTAAGAGGCAGACCCTAGAAGTGGACAAACCCTTGAAGAGGTGACAAATTTAGGGAATTATGTCCTTTAAGAGGTTGACCAGGGTTGTGTACAAACCCTCGAAACAACAGCATTTTAAGTGTACTGGCCCTTTAAGAGGTGGACCTGGGAAGCTTACGGACCTTTAAAATTGGCAATACTTTAAGGTGACTGGCCTATGAAGAGGATGACCATGGAAGTGGACAGTCCTTAAAGATGCATTATTGTGTGTGGGTGGCCTTCTAAGAGACAACCCTGGGAATGGACAGACCTTTGGAAATGTCAATGTGGCTTATGAAGTGGAAAGCCACTTGAACATGTGACATGTTTTGCGGACTGGCCCTTTAAGAGGCAGACCCTAGAAGTGGACAAACCCTTGAAGAGGTGACAAATTTAGGGAATTATGTCCTTTAAGAGGTTGACCAGGGTTGTGTACAAACCCTCGAAACAACAGCATTTTAAGTGTACTGGCCCTTTAAGAGGTGGACCTGGGAAGCTTACGGACCTTTAAAATTGGCAATACTTTAAGGTGACTGGCCTATGAAGAGGATGACCATGGAAGTGGACAGTCCTTAAAGATGCATTATTGTGTGTGGGTGGCCTTCTAAGAGACAACCCTGGGAATGGACAGACCTTTGGAAATGTCAATGTGGCTTATGAAGTGGAAAGCCACTTGAACATGTGACATGTTTTGCGGACTGGCCCTTTAAGAGGCAGACCCTAGAAGTGGACAAACCCTTGAAGAGGTGACAAATTTAGGGAATTATGTCCTTTAAGAGGTTGACCAGGGTTGTGTACAAACCCTTGAAACAACAGCATTTTAAGTGTACTGGCCCTTTAAGAGGTGGACCTGGGAAGCTTACAGACCTTTAAAATTGGCAATACTTTAAGGTGACTGGCCTATGAAGAGGATGACCATGGAAGTGGACAGTCCTTAAAGATGCATTATTGTGTGTGGGTGGCCTTCTAAGAGACAACCCTGGGAATGGACAGACCTTTGGAAATGTCAATGTGGCTTATGAAGTGGAAAGCCACTTGAACATGTGACATGTTTTGCGGACTGGCCCTTTAAGAGGCAGACCCTAGAAGTGGACAAACCCTTGAAGAGGTGACAAATTTAGGGAATTATGTCCTTTAAGAGGTTGACCAGGGTTGTGTACAAACCCTCAAAACAACAGCATTTTAAGTGTACTGGCCCTTTAAGAGGTGGACCTGGGAAGCTTACGGACCTTTAAAATTGGCAATACTTTAAGGTGACTGGCCTATGAAGAGGATGACCATGGAAGTGGACAGTCCTTAAAGATGCATTATTGTGTGTGGGTGGCCTTCTAAGAGACAACCTTGGGAATGGACAGACCTTTGGAAATGTCAATGTGGCTTATGAAGTGGAAAGCCACTTGAACATGTGACATGTTTTGCGGACTGGCCCTTTAAGAGGCAGACCCTAGAAGTGGACAAACCCTTGAAGAGGTGACAAATTTAGGGAATTATGTCCTTTAAGAGGTTGACCAGGGTTGTGTACAAACCCTCGAAACAACAGCATTTTAAGTGTACTGGCCCTTTAAGAGGTGGACCTGGGAAGCTTACGGACCTTCAAAATTGGCAATACTTTAAGGTGACTGGCCTATGAAGAGGATGACCATGGAAGTGGACAGTCCTTAAAGATGCATTATTGTGTGTGGGTGGCCTTCTAAGAGACAACCCTGGGAATGGACAGACCTTTGGAAATGTCAATGTGGCTTATGAAGTGGAAAGCCACTTGAACATGTGACATGTTTTGCGGACTGGCCCTTTAAGAGGCAGACCCTAGAAGTGGACAAACTCTTGAAGAGGTGACAAATTTAGGGAATTATGTCCTTTAAGAGGTTGACCAGGGTTGTGTACAAACCCTTGAAACAACAGCATTTTAAGTGTACTGGCCCTTTAAGAGGTGGACCAGGGAAGCTTACAGACCTTTAAAATTGGCAATTCTTTAAGGTGACTGGCCTATGAAGAGGATGACCATGGAAGTGGACAGTCCTTAAAGATGCATTATTGTGTGTGGGTGGCCTTCTAAGAGACAACCCTGGGAATGGACAGACCTTTGGAAATGTCAATGTGGCTTATGAAGTGGAAAGCCACTTGAACATGTGACATGTTTTGCGGACTGGCCCTTTAAGAGGCAGACCCTAGAAGTGGACAAACCCTTGAAGAGGTGACAAATTTAGGGAATTATGTCCTTTAAGAGGTTGACCAGGGTTGTGTACAAACCCTCAAAACAACAGCATTTTAAGTGTACTGGCCCTTTAAGAGGTGGACCTGGGAAGCTTACGGACCTTTAAAATTGGCAATACTTTAAGGTGACTGGCCTATGAAGAGGATGACCATGGAAGTGGACAGTCCTTAAAGATGCATTATTGTGTGTGGGTGGCCTTCTAAGAGACAACCCTGGGAATGGACAGACCTTTGGAAATGTCAATGTGGCTTATGAAGTGGAAAGCCACTTGAACATGTGACATGTTTTGCGGACTGGCCCTTTAAGAGGCAGACCCTAGAAGTGGACAAACCCTTGAAGAGGTGACAAATTTAGGGAATTATGTCCTTTAAGAGGTTGACCAGGGTTGTGTACAAACCCTTGAAACAACAGCATTTTAAGTGTACTGGCCCTTTAAGAGGTGGACCTGGGAAGCTTACAGACCTTTAAAATTGGCAATACTTTAAGGTGACTGGCCTATGAAGAGGATGACCATGGAAGTGGACAGTCCTTAAAGATGCATTATTGTGTGTGGGTGGCCTTCTAAGAGACAACCCTGGGAATGGACAGACCTTTGGAAATGTCAATGTGGCTTATGAAGTGGAAAGCCACTTGAACATGTGACATGTTTTGCGGACTGGCCCTTTAAGAGGCAGACCCTAGAAGTGGACAAACCCTTGAAGAGGTGACAAATTTAGGGAATTATGTCCTTTAAGAGGTTGACCAGGGTTGTGTACAAACCCTCAAAACAACAGCATTTTAAGTGTACTGGCCCTTTAAGAGGTGGACCTGGGAAGCTTACGGACCTTTAAAATTGGCAATACTTTAAGGTGACTGGCCTATGAAGAGGATGACCATGGAAGTGGACAGTCCTTAAAGATGCATTATTGTGTGTGGGTGGCCTTCTAAGAGACAACCCTGGGAATGGACAGACCTTTGGAAATGTCAATGTGGCTTATGAAGTGGAAAGCCACTTGAACATGTGACATGTTTTGCGGACTGGCCCTTTAAGAGGCAGACCCTAGAAGTGGACAAACCCTTGAAGAGGTGACAAATTTAGGGAATTATGTCCTTTAAGAGGTTGACCAGGGTTGTGTACAAACCCTTGAAACAACAGCATTTTAAGTGTACTGGCCCTTTAAGAGGTGGACCTGGGAAGCTTACAGACCTTTAAAATTGGCAATACTTTAAGGTGACTGGCCTATGAAGAGGATGACCATGGAAGTGGACAGTCCTTAAAGATGCATTATTGTGTGTGGGTGGCCTTCTAAGAGACAACCCTGGGAATGGACAGACCTTTGGAAATGTCAATGTGGCTTATGAAGTGGAAAGCCACTTGAACATGTGACATGTTTTGCGGACTGGCCCTTTAAGAGGCAGACCCTAGAAGTGGACAAACCCTTGAAGAGGTGACAAATTTAGGGAATTATGTCCTTTAAGAGGTTGACCAGGGTTGTGTACAAACCCTCAAAACAACAGCATTTTAAGTGTACTGGCCCTTTAAGAGGTGGACCTGGGAAGCTTACGGACCTTTAAAATTGGCAATACTTTAAGGTGACTGGCCTATGAAGAGGATGACCATGGAAGTGGACAGTCCTTAAAGATGCATTATTGTGTGTGGGTGGCCTTCTAAGAGACAACCTTGGGAATGGACAGACCTTTGGAAATGTCAATGTGGCTTATGAAGTGGAAAGCCACTTGAACATGTGACATGTTTTGCGGACTGGCCCTTTAAGAGGCAGACCCTAGAAGTGGACAAACCCTTGAAGAGGTGACAAATTTAGGGAATTATGTCCTTTAAGAGGTTGACCAGGGTTGTGTACAAACCCTTGAAACAACAGCATTTTAAGTGTACTGGCCCTTTAAGAGGTGGACCTGGGAAGCTTACAGACCTTTAAAATTGGCAATTCTTTAAGGTGACTGGCCTATGAAGAGGATGACCATGGAAGTGGACAGTCCTTAAAGATGCATTATTGTGTGTGGGTGGCCTTCTAAGAGACAACCCTGGGAATGGACAGACCTTTGGAAATGTCAATGTGGCTTATGAAGTGGAAAGCCACTTGAACATGTGACATGTTTTGCGGACTGGCCCTTTAAGAGGCAGACCCTAGAAGTGGACAAACCCTTGAAGAGGTGACAAATTTAGGGAATTATGTCCTTTAAGAGGTTGACCAGGGTTGTGTACAAACCCTCAAAACAACAGCATTTTAAGTGTACTGGCCCTTTAAGAGGTGGACCTGGGAAGCTTACGGACCTTTAAAATTGGCAATACTTTAAGGTGACTGGCCTATGAAGAGGATGACCATGGAAGTGGACAGTCCTTAAAGATGCATTATTGTGTGTGGGTGGCCTTCTAAGAGACAACCCTGGGAATGGACAGACCTTTGGAAATGTCAATGTGGCTTATGAAGTGGAAAGCCACTTGAACATGTGACATGTTTTGCGGACTGGCCCTTTAAGAGGCAGACCCTAGAAGTGGACAAACCCTTGAAGAGGTGACAAATTTAGGGAATTATGTCCTTTAAGAGGTTGACCAGGGTTGTGTACAAACCCTTGAAACAACAGCATTTTAAGTGTACTGGCCCTTTAAGAGGTGGACCTGGGAAGCTTACAGACCTTTAAAATTGGCAATACTTTAAGGTGACTGGCCTATGAAGAGGATGACCATGGAAGTGGACAGTCCTTAAAGATGCATTATTGTGTGTGGGTGGCCTTCTAAGAGACAACCCTGGGAATGGACAGACCTTTGGAAATGTCAATGTGGCTTATGAAGTGGAAAGCCACTTGAACATGTGACATGTTTTGCGGACTGGCCCTTTAAGAGGCAGACCCTAGAAGTGGACAAACCCTTGAAGAGGTGACAAATTTAGGGAATTATGTCCTTTAAGAGGTTGACCAGGGTTGTGTACAAACCCTCAAAACAACAGCATTTTAAGTGTACTGACCCTTTAAGAGGTGGACCTGGGAAGCTTACAGACCTTTAAAATTGGCAATACTTTAAGGTGACTGGCCTATGAAGAGGATGACCATGGAAGTGGACAGTCCTTAAAGATGCATTATTGTGTGTGGGTGGCCTTCTAAGAGACAACCCTGGGAATGGACAGACCTTTGGAAATGTCAATGTGGCTTATGAAGTGGAAAGCCACTTGAACATGTGACATGTTTTGCGGACTGGCCCTTTAAGAGGCAGACCCTAGAAGTGGACAAACCCTTGAAGAGGTGACAAATTTAGGGAATTATGTCCTTTAAGAGGTTGACCAGGGTTGTGTACAAACCCTCAAAACAACAGCATTTTAAGTGTACTGGCCCTTTAAGAGGTGGACCTGGGAAGCTTACGGACCTTTAAAATTGGCAATACTTTAAGGTGACTGGCCTATGAAGAGGATGACCATGGAAGTGGACAGTCCTTAAAGATGCATTATTGTGTGTGGGTGGCCTTCTAAGAGACAACCCTGGGAATGGACAGACCTTTGGAAATGTCAATGTGGCTTATGAAGTGGAAAGCCACTTGAACATGTGACATGTTTTGCGGACTGGCCCTTTAAGAGGCAGACCCTAGAAGTGGACAAACCCTTGAAGAGGTGACAAATTTAGGGAATTATGTCCTTTAAGAGGTTGACCAGGGTTGTGTACAAACCCTTGAAACAACAGCATTTTAAGTGTACTGGCCCTTTAAGAGGTGGACCTGGGAAGCTTACGGACCTTTAAAATTGGCAATACTTTAAGGTGACTGGCCTATGAAGAGGATGACCATGGAAGTGGACAGTCCTTAAAGATGCATTATTGTGTGTGGGTGGCCTTCTAAGAGACAACCCTGGGAATGGACAGACCTTTGGAAATGTCAATGTGGCTTATGAAGTGGAAAGCCACTTGAACATGTGACATGTTTTGCGGACTGGCCCTTTAAGAGGCAGACCCTAGAAGTGGACAAACCCTTGAAGAGGTGACAAATTTAGGGAATTATGTCCTTTAAGAGGTTGACCAGGGTTGTGTACAAACCCTTGAAACAACAGCATTTTAAGTGTACTGGCCCTTTAAGAGGTGGACCTGGGAAGCTTACAGACCTTTAAAATTGGCAATACTTTAAGGTGACTGGCCTATGAAGAGGATGACCATGGAAGTGGACAGTCCTTAAAGATGCATTATTGTGTGTGGGTGGCCTTCTAAGAGACAACCCTGGGAATGGACAGACCTTTGGAAATGTCAATGTGGCTTATGAAGTGGAAAGCCACTTGAACATGTGACATGTTTTGCGGACTGGCCCTTTAAGAGGCAGACCCTAGAAGTGGACAAACCCTTGAAGAGGTGACAAATTTAGGGAATTATGTCCTTTAAGAGGTTGACCAGGGTTGTGTACAAACCCTCAAAACAACAGCATTTTAAGTGTACTGGCCCTTTAAGAGGTGGACCTGGGAAGCTTACGGACCTTTAAAATTGGCAATACTTTAAGGTGACTGGCCTATGAAGAGGATGACCATGGAAGTGGACAGTCCTTAAAGATGCATTATTGTGTGTGGGTGGCCTTCTAAGAGACAACCTTGGGAATGGACAGACCTTTGGAAATGTCAATGTGGCTTATGAAGTGGAAAGCCACTTGAACATGTGACATGTTTTGCGGACTGGCCCTTTAAGAGGCAGACCCTAGAAGTGGACAAACCCTTGAAGAGGTGACAAATTTAGGGAATTATGTCCTTTAAGAGGTTGACCAGGGTTGTGTACAAACCCTCGAAACAACAGCATTTTAAGTGTACTGGCCCTTTAAGAGGTGGACCTGGGAAGCTTACGGACCTTCAAAATTGGCAATACTTTAAGGTGACTGGCCTATGAAGAGGATGACCATGGAAGTGGACAGTCCTTAAAGATGCATTATTGTGTGTGGGTGGCCTTCTAAGAGACAACCCTGGGAATGGACAGACCTTTGGAAATGTCAATGTGGCTTATGAAGTGGAAAGCCACTTGAACATGTGACATGTTTTGCGGACTGGCCCTTTAAGAGGCAGACCCTAGAAGTGGACAAACCCTTGAAGAGGTGACAAATTTAGGGAATTATGTCCTTTAAGAGGTTGACCAGGGTTGTGTACAAACCCTTGAAACAACAGCATTTTAAGTGTACTGGCCCTTTAAGAGGTGGACCAGGGAAGCTTACAGACCTTTAAAATTGGCAATTCTTTAAGGTGACTGGCCTATGAAGAGGATGACCATGGAAGTGGACAGTCCTTAAAGATGCATTATTGTGTGTGGGTGGCCTTCTAAGAGACAACCCTGGGAATGGACAGACCTTTGGAAATGTCAATGTGGCTTATGAAGTGGAAAGCCACTTGAACATGTGACATGTTTTGCGGACTGGCCCTTTAAGAGGCAGACCCTAGAAGTGGACAAACCCTTGAAGAGGTGACAAATTTAGGGAATTATGTCCTTTAAGAGGTTGACCAGGGTTGTGTACAAACCCTCAAAACAACAGCATTTTAAGTGTACTGGCCCTTTAAGAGGTGGACCTGGGAAGCTTACGGACCTTTAAAATTGGCAATACTTTAAGGTGACTGGCCTATGAAGAGGATGACCATGGAAGTGGACAGTCCTTAAAGATGCATTATTGTGTGTGGGTGGCCTTCTAAGAGACAACCCTGGGAATGGACAGACCTTTGGAAATGTCAATGTGGCTTATGAAGTGGAAAGCCACTTGAACATGTGACATGTTTTGCGGACTGGCCCTTTAAGAGGCAGACCCTAGAAGTGGACAAACCCTTGAAGAGGTGACAAATTTAGGGAATTATGTCCTTTAAGAGGTTGACCAGGGTTGTGTACAAACCCTTGAAACAACAGCATTTTAAGTGTACTGGCCCTTTAAGAGGTGGACCTGGGAAGCTTACAGACCTTTAAAATTGGCAATACTTTAAGGTGACTGGCCTATGAAGAGGATGACCATGGAAGTGGACAGTCCTTAAAGATGCATTATTGTGTGTGGGTGGCCTTCTAAGAGACAACCCTGGGAATGGACAGACCTTTGGAAATGTCAATGTGGCTTATGAAGTGGAAAGCCACTTGAACATGTGACATGTTTTGCGGACTGGCCCTTTAAGAGGCAGACCCTAGAAGTGGACAAACCCTTGAAGAGGTGACAAATTTAGGGAATTATGTCCTTTAAGAGGTTGACCAGGGTTGTGTACAAACCCTCAAAACAACAGCATTTTAAGTGTACTGGCCCTTTAAGAGGTGGACCTGGGAAGCTTACGGACCTTTAAAATTGGCAATACTTTAAGGTGACTGGCCTATGAAGAGGATGACCATGGAAGTGGACAGTCCTTAAAGATGCATTATTGTGTGTGGGTGGCCTTCTAAGAGACAACCCTGGGAATGGACAGACCTTTGGAAATGTCAATGTGGCTTATGAAGTGGAAAGCCACTTGAACATGTGACATGTTTTGCGGACTGGCCCTTTAAGAGGCAGACCCTAGAAGTGGACAAACCCTTGAAGAGGTGACAAATTTAGGGAATTATGTCCTTTAAGAGGTTGACCAGGGTTGTGTACAAACCCTCAAAACAACAGCATTTTAAGTGTACTGGCCCTTTAAGAGGTGGACCTGGGAAGCTTACGGACCTTTAAAATTGGCAATACTTTAAGGTGACTGGCCTATGAAGAGGATGACCATGGAAGTGGACAGTCCTTAAAGATGCATTATTGTGTGTGGGTGGCCTTCTAAGAGACAACCCTGGGAATGGACAGACCTTTGGAAATGTCAATGTGGCTTATGAAGTGGAAAGCCACTTGAACATGTGACATGTTTTGCGGACTGGCCCTTTAAGAGGCAGACCCTAGAAGTGGACAAACCCTTGAAGAGGTGACAAATTTAGGGAATTATGTCCTTTAAGAGGTTGACCAGGGTTGTGTACAAACCCTTGAAACAACAGCATTTTAAGTGTACTGGCCCTTTAAGAGGTGGACCTGGGAAGCTTACGGACCTTTAAAATTGGCAATACTTTAAGGTGACTGGCCTATGAAGAGGATGACCATGGAAGTGGACAGTCCTTAAAGATGCATTATTGTGTGTGGGTGGCCTTCTAAGAGACAACCCTGGGAATGGACAGACCTTTGGAAATGTCAATGTGGCTTATGAAGTGGAAAGCCACTTGAACATGTGACATGTTTTGCGGACTGGCCCTTTAAGAGGCAGACCCTAGAAGTGGACAAACCCTTGAAGAGGTGACAAATTTAGGGAATTATGTCCTTTAAGAGGTTGACCAGGGTTGTGTACAAACCCTTGAAACAACAGCATTTTAAGTGTACTGGCCCTTTAAGAGGTGGACCTGGGAAGCTTACAGACCTTTAAAATTGGCAATACTTTAAGGTGACTGGCCTATGAAGAGGATGACCATGGAAGTGGACAGTCCTTAAAGATGCATTATTGTGTGTGGGTGGCCTTCTAAGAGACAACCCTGGGAATGGACAGACCTTTGGAAATGTCAATGTGGCTTATGAAGTGGAAAGCCACTTGAACATGTGACATGTTTTGCGGACTGGCCCTTTAAGAGGCAGACCCTAGAAGTGGACAAACCCTTGAAGAGGTGACAAATTTAGGGAATTATGTCCTTTAAGAGGTTGACCAGGGTTGTGTACAAACCCTTGAAACAACAGCATTTTAAGTGTACTGGCCCTTTAAGAGGTGGACCTGGGAAGCTTACAGACCTTTAAAATTGGCAATACTTTAAGGTGACTGGCCTATGAAGAGGATGACCATGGAAGTGGACAGTCCTTAAAGATGCATTATTGTGTGTGGGTGGCCTTCTAAGAGACAACCCTGGGAATGGACAGACCTTTGGAAATGTCAATGTGGCTTATGAAGTGGAAAGCCACTTGAACATGTGACATGTTTTGCGGACTGGCCCTTTAAGAGGCAGACCCTAGAAGTGGACAAACCCTTGAAGAGGTGACAAATTTAGGGAATTATGTCCTTTAAGAGGTTGACCAGGGTTGTGTACAAACCCTCAAAACAACAGCATTTTAAGTGTACTGGCCCTTTAAGAGGTGGACCTGGGAAGCTTACGGACCTTTAAAATTGGCAATACTTTAAGGTGACTGGCCTATGAAGAGGATGACCATGGAAGTGGACAGTCCTTAAAGATGCATTATTGTGTGTGGGTGGCCTTCTAAGAGACAACCCTGGGAATGGACAGACCTTTGGAAATGTCAATGTGGCTTATGAAGTGGAAAGCCACTTGAACATGTGACATGTTTTGCGGACTGGCCCTTTAAGAGGCAGACCCTAGAAGTGGACAAACCCTTGAAGAGGTGACAAATTTAGGGAATTATGTCCTTTAAGAGGTTGACCAGGGTTGTGTACAAACCCTCAAAACAACAGCATTTTAAGTGTACTGGCCCTTTAAGAGGTGGACCTGGGAAGCTTACGGACCTTTAAAATTGGCAATACTTTAAGGTGACTGGCCTATGAAGAGGATGACCATGGAAGTGGACAGTCCTTAAAGATGCATTATTGTGTGTGGGTGGCCTTCTAAGAGACAACCCTGGGAATGGACAGACCTTTGGAAATGTCAATGTGGCTTATGAAGTGGAAAGCCACTTGAACATGTGACATGTTTTGCGGACTGGCCCTTTAAGAGGCAGACCCTAGAAGTGGACAAACCCTTGAAGAGGTGACAAATTTAGGGAATTATGTCCTTTAAGAGGTTGACCAGGGTTGTGTACAAACCCTTGAAACAACAGCATTTTAAGTGTACTGGCCCTTTAAGAGGTGGACCTGGGAAGCTTACGGACCTTTAAAATTGGCAATACTTTAAGGTGACTGGCCTATGAAGAGGATGACCATGGAAGTGGACAGTCCTTAAAGATGCATTATTGTGTGTGGGTGGCCTTCTAAGAGACAACCCTGGGAATGGACAGACCTTTGGAAATGTCAATGTGGCTTATGAAGTGGAAAGCCACTTGAACATGTGACATGTTTTGCGGACTGGCCCTTTAAGAGGCAGACCCTAGAAGTGGACAAACCCTTGAAGAGGTGACAAATTTAGGGAATTATGTCCTTTAAGAGGTTGACCAGGGTTGTGTACAAACCCTTGAAACAACAGCATTTTAAGTGTACTGGCCCTTTAAGAGGTGGACCTGGGAAGCATACAGACCTTTAAAATTGGCAATACTTTAAGGTGACTGGCCTATGAAGAGGATGACCATGGAAGTGGACAGTCCTTAAAGATGCATTATTGTGTGTGGGTGGCCTTCTAAGAGACAACCCTGGGAATGGACAGACCTTTGGAAATGTCAATGTGGCTTATGAAGTGGAAAGCCACTTGAACATGTGACATGTTTTGCGGACTGGCCCTTTAAGAGGCAGACCCTAGAAGTGGACAAACCCTTGAAGAGGTGACAAATTTAGGGAATTATGTCCTTTAAGAGGTTGACCAGGGTTGTGTACAAACCCTCAAAACAACAGCATTTTAAGTGTACTGGCCCTTTAAGAGGTGGACCTGGGAAGCTTACGGACCTTTAAAATTGGCAATACTTTAAGGTGACTGGCCTATGAAGAGGATGACCATGGAAGTGGACAGTCCTTAAAGATGCATTATTGTGTGTGGGTGGCCTTCTAAGAGACAACCTTGGGAATGGACAGACCTTTGGAAATGTCAATGTGGCTTATGAAGTGGAAAGCCACTTGAACATGTGACATGTTTTGCGGACTGGCCCTTTAAGAGGCAGACCCTAGAAGTGGACAAACCCTTGAAGAGGTGACAAATTTAGGGAATTATGTCCTTTAAGAGGTTGACCAGGGTTGTGTACAAACCCTCGAAACAACAGCATTTTAAGTGTACTGGCCCTTTAAGAGGTGGACCTGGGAAGCTTACGGACCTTCAAAATTGGCAATACTTTAAGGTGACTGGCCTATGAAGAGGATGACCATGGAAGTGGACAGTCCTTAAAGATGCATTATTGTGTGTGGGTGGCCTTCTAAGAGACAACCCTGGGAATGGACAGACCTTTGGAAATGTCAATGTGGCTTATGAAGTGGAAAGCCACTTGAACATGTGACATGTTTTGCGGACTGGCCCTTTAAGAGGCAGACCCTAGAAGTGGACAAACCCTTGAAGAGGTGACAAATTTAGGGAATTATGTCCTTTAAGAGGTTGACCAGGGTTGTGTACAAACCCTTGAAACAACAGCATTTTAAGTGTACTGGCCCTTTAAGAGGTGGACCTGGGAAGCTTACAGACCTTTAAAATTGGCAATTCTTTAAGGTGACTGGCCTATGAAGAGGATGACCATGGAAGTGGACAGTCCTTAAAGATGCATTATTGTGTGTGGGTGGCCTTCTAAGAGACAACCCTGGGAATGGACAGACCTTTGGAAATGTCAATGTGGCTTATGAAGTGGAAAGCCACTTGAACATGTGACATGTTTTGCGGACTGGCCCTTTAAGAGGCAGACCCTAGAAGTGGACAAACCCTTGAAGAGGTGACAAATTTAGGGAATTATGTCCTTTAAGAGGTTGACCAGGGTTGTGTACAAACCCTCAAAACAACAGCATTTTAAGTGTACTGGCCCTTTAAGAGGTGGACCTGGGAAGCTTACGGACCTTTAAAATTGGCAATACTTTAAGGTGACTGGCCTATGAAGAGGATGACCATGGAAGTGGACAGTCCTTAAAGATGCATTATTGTGTGTGGGTGGCCTTCTAAGAGACAACCCTGGGAATGGACAGACCTTTGGAAATGTCAATGTGGCTTATGAAGTGGAAAGCCACTTGAACATGTGACATGTTTTGCGGACTGGCCCTTTAAGAGGCAGACCCTAGAAGTGGACAAACCCTTGAAGAGGTGACAAATTTAGGGAATTATGTCCTTTAAGAGGTTGACCAGGGTTGTGTACAAACCCTTGAAACAACAGCATTTTAAGTGTACTGGCCCTTTAAGAGGTGGACCTGGGAAGCTTACAGACCTTTAAAATTGGCAATACTTTAAGGTGACTGGCCTATGAAGAGGATGACCATGGAAGTGGACAGTCCTTAAAGATGCATTATTGTGTGTGGGTGGCCTTCTAAGAGACAACCCTGGGAATGGACAGACCTTTGGAAATGTCAATGTGGCTTATGAAGTGGAAAGCCACTTGAACATGTGACATGTTTTGCGGACTGGCCCTTTAAGAGGCAGACCCTAGAAGTGGACAAACCCTTGAAGAGGTGACAAATTTAGGGAATTATGTCCTTTAAGAGGTTGACCAGGGTTGTGTACAAACCCTCAAAACAACAGCATTTTAAGTGTACTGGCCCTTTAAGAGGTGGACCTGGGAAGCTTACGGACCTTTAAAATTGGCAATACTTTAAGGTGACTGGCCTATGAAGAGGATGACCATGGAAGTGGACAGTCCTTAAAGATGCATTATTGTGTGTGGGTGGCCTTCTAAGAGACAACCCTGGGAATGGACAGACCTTTGGAAATGTCAATGTGGCTTATGAAGTGGAAAGCCACTTGAACATGTGACATGTTTTGCGGACTGGCCCTTTAAGAGGCAGACCCTAGAAGTGGACAAACCCTTGAAGAGGTGACAAATTTAGGGAATTATGTCCTTTAAGAGGTTGACCAGGGTTGTGTACAAACCCTCAAAACAACAGCATTTTAAGTGTACTGGCCCTTTAAGAGGTGGACCTGGGAAGCTTACGGACCTTTAAAATTGGCAATACTTTAAGGTGACTGGCCTATGAAGAGGATGACCATGGAAGTGGACAGTCCTTAAAGATGCATTATTGTGTGTGGGTGGCCTTCTAAGAGACAACCCTGGGAATGGACAGACCTTTGGAAATGTCAATGTGGCTTATGAAGTGGAAAGCCACTTGAACATGTGACATGTTTTGCGGACTGGCCCTTTAAGAGGCAGACCCTAGAAGTGGACAAACCCTTGAAGAGGTGACAAATTTAGGGAATTATGTCCTTTAAGAGGTTGACCAGGGTTGTGTACAAACCCTTGAAACAACAGCATTTTAAGTGTACTGGCCCTTTAATAGGTGGACCTGGGAAGCTTACGGACCTTTAAAATTGGCAATACTTTAAGGTGACTGGCCTATGAAGAGGATGACCATGGAAGTGGACAGTCCTTAAAGATGCATTATTGTGTGTGGGTGGCCTTCTAAGAAACAACCCTGGGAATGGACAGACCTTTGGAAATGTCAATGTGGCTTATGAAGTGGAAAGCCACTTGAACATGTGACATGTTTTGCGGACTGGCCCTTTAAGAGGCAGACCCTAGAAGTGGACAAACCCTTGAAGAGGTGACAAATTTAGGGAATTATGTCCTTTAAGAGGTTGACCAGGGTTGTGTACAAACCCTCAAAACAACAGCATTTTAAGTGTACTGGCCCTTTAAGAGGTGGACCTGGGAAGCTTACGGACCTTTAAAATTGGCAATACTTTAAGGTGACTGGCCTATGAAGAGGATGACCATGGAAGTGGACAGTCCTTAAAGATGCATTATTGTGTGTGGGTGGCCTTCTAAGAGACAACCCTGGGAATGGACAGACCTTTGGAAATGTCAATGTGGCTTATGAAGTGGAAAGCCACTTGAACATGTGACATGTTTTGCGGACTGGCCCTTTAAGAGGCAGACCCTAGAAGTGGACAAACCCTTGAAGAGGTGACAAATTTAGGGAATTATGTCCTTTAAGAGGTTGACCAGGGTTGTGTACAAACCCTCAAAACAACAGCATTTTAAGTGTACTGGCCCTTTAAGAGGTGGACCTGGGAAGCTTACGGACCTTTAAAATTGGCAATACTTTAAGGTGACTGGCCTATGAAGAGGATGACCATGGAAGTGGACAGTCCTTAAAGATGCATTATTGTGTGTGGGTGGCCTTCTAAGAGACAACCCTGGGAATGGACAGACCTTTGGAAATGTCAATGTGGCTTATGAAGTGGAAAGCCACTTGAACATGTGACATGTTTTGCGGACTGGCCCTTTAAGAGGCAGACCCTAGAAGTGGACAAACCCTTGAAGAGGTGACAAATTTAGGGAATTATGTCCTTTAAGAGGTTGACCAGGGTTGTGTACAAACCCTTGAAACAACAGCATTTTAAGTGTACTGGCCCTTTAAGAGGTGGACCTGGGAAGCTTACAGACCTTTAAAATTGGCAATACTTTAAGGTGACTGGCCTATGAAGAGGATGACCATGGAAGTGGACAGTCCTTAAAGATGCATTATTGTGTGTGGGTGGCCTTCTAAGAGACAACCCTGGGAATGGACAGACCTTTGGAAATGTCAATGTGGCTTATGAAGTGGAAAGCCACTTGAACATGTGACATGTTTTGCGGACTGGCCCTTTAAGAGGCAGACCCTAGAAGTGGACAAACCCTTGAAGAGGTGACAAATTTAGGGAATTATGTCCTTTAAGAGGTTGACCAGGGTTGTGTACAAACCCTCAAAACAACAGCATTTTAAGTGTACTGGCCCTTTAAGAGGTGGACCTGGGAAGCTTACGGACCTTTAAAATTGGCAATACTTTAAGGTGACTGGCCTATGAAGAGGATGACCATGGAAGTGGACAGTCCTTAAAGATGCATTATTGTGTGTGGGTGGCCTTCTAAGAGACAACCCTGGGAATGGACAGACCTTTGGAAATGTCAATGTGGCTTATGAAGTGGAAAGCCACTTGAACATGTGACATGTTTTGCGGACTGGCCCTTTAAGAGGCAGACCCTAGAAGTGGACAAACCCTTGAAGAGGTGACAAATTTAGGGAATTATGTCCTTTAAGAGGTTGACCAGGGTTGTGTACAAACCCTTGAAACAACAGCATTTTAAGTGTACTGACCCTTTAAGAGGTGGACCTGGGAAGCTTACAGACCTTTAAAATTGGCAATACTTTAAGGTGACTGGCCTATGAAGAGGATGACCATGGAAGTGGACAGTCCTTAAAGATGCATTATTGTGTGTGGGTGGCCTTCTAAGAGACAACCCTGGGAATGGACAGACCTTTGGAAATGTCAATGTGGCTTATGAAGTGGAAAGCCACTTGAACATGTGACATGTTTTGCGGACTGGCCCTTTAAGAGGCAGACCCTAGAAGTGGACAAACCCTTGAAGAGGTGACAAATTTAGGGAATTATGTCCTTTAAGAGGTTGACCAGGGTTGTGTACAAACCCTTGAAACAACAGCATTTTAAGTGTACTGGCCCTTTAAGAGGTGGACCTGGGAAGCTTACAGACCTTTAAAATTGGCAATTCTTTAAGGTGACTGGCCTATGAAGAGGATGACCATGGAAGTGGACAGTCCTTAAAGATGCATTATTGTGTGTGGGTGGCCTTCTAAGAGACAACCCTGGGAATGGACAGACCTTTGGAAATGTCAATGTGGCTTATGAAGTGGAAAGCCACTTGAACATGTGACATGTTTTGCGGACTGGCCCTTTAAGAGGCAGACCCTAGAAGTGGACAAACCCTTGAAGAGGTGACAAATTTAGGGAATTATGTCCTTTAAGAGGTTGACCAGGGTTGTGTACAAACCCTCAAAACAACAGCATTTTAAGTGTACTGGCCCTTTAAGAGGTGGACCTGGGAAGCTTACGGACCTTTAAAATTGGCAATACTTTAAGGTGACTGGCCTATGAAGAGGATGACCATGGAAGTGGACAGTCCTTAAAGATGCATTATTGTGTGTGGGTGGCCTTCTAAGAGACAACCCTGGGAATGGACAGACCTTTGGAAATGTCAATGTGGCTTATGAAGTGGAAAGCCACTTGAACATGTGACATGTTTTGCGGACTGGCCCTTTAAGAGGCAGACCCTAGAAGTGGACAAACCCTTGAAGAGGTGACAAATTTAGGGAATTATGTCCTTTAAGAGGTTGACCAGGGTTGTGTACAAACCCTTGAAACAACAGCATTTTAAGTGTACTGGCCCTTTAAGAGGTGGACCTGGGAAGCTTACAGACCTTTAAAATTGGCAATACTTTAAGGTGACTGGCCTATGAAGAGGATGACCATGGAAGTGGACAGTCCTTAAAGATGCATTATTGTGTGTGGGTGGCCTTCTAAGAGACAACCCTGGGAATGGACAGACCTTTGGAAATGTCAATGTGGCTTATGAAGTGGAAAGCCACTTGAACATGTGACATGTTTTGCGGACTGGCCCTTTAAGAGGCAGACCCTAGAAGTGGACAAACCCTTGAAGAGGTGACAAATTTAGGGAATTATGTCCTTTAAGAGGTTGACCAGGGTTGTGTACAAACCCTCAAAACAACAGCATTTTAAGTGTACTGGCCCTTTAAGAGGTGGACCTGGGAAGCTTACGGACCTTTAAAATTGGCAATACTTTAAGGTGACTGGCCTATGAAGAGGATGACCATGGAAGTGGACAGTCCTTAAAGATGCATTATTGTGTGTGGGTGGCCTTCTAAGAGACAACCCTGGGAATGGACAGACCTTTGGAAATGTCAATGTGGCTTATGAAGTGGAAAGCCACTTGAACATGTGACATGTTTTGCGGACTGGCCCTTTAAGAGGCAGACCCTAGAAGTGGACAAACCCTTGAAGAGGTGACAAATTTAGGGAATTATGTCCTTTAAGAGGTTGACCAGGGTTGTGTACAAACCCTCAAAACAACAGCATTTTAAGTGTACTGGCCCTTTAAGAGGTGGACCTGGGAAGCTTACGGACCTTTAAAATTGGCAATACTTTAAGGTGACTGGCCTATGAAGAGGATGACCATGGAAGTGGACAGTCCTTAAAGATGCATTATTGTGTGTGGGTGGCCTTCTAAGAGACAACCCTGGGAATGGACAGACCTTTGGAAATGTCAATGTGGCTTATGAAGTGGAAAGCCACTTGAACATGTGACATGTTTTGCGGACTGGCCCTTTAAGAGGCAGACCCTAGAAGTGGACAAACCCTTGAAGAGGTGACAAATTTAGGGAATTATGTCCTTTAAGAGGTTGACCAGGGTTGTGTACAAACCCTTGAAACAACAGCATTTTAAGTGTACTGGCCCTTTAAGAGGTGGACCTGGGAAGCTTACGGACCTTTAAAATTGGCAATACTTTAAGGTGACTGGCCTATGAAGAGGATGACCATGGAAGTGGACAGTCCTTAAAGATGCATTATTGTGTGTGGGTGGCCTTCTAAGAGACAACCCTGGGAATGGACAGACCTTTGGAAATGTCAATGTGGCTTATGAAGTGGAAAGCCACTTGAACATGTGACATGTTTTGCGGACTGGCCCTTTAAGAGGCAGACCCTAGAAGTGGACAAACCCTTGAAGAGGTGACAAATTTAGGGAATTATGTCCTTTAAGAGGTTGACCAGGGTTGTGTACAAACCCTTGAAACAACAGCATTTTAAGTGTACTGGCCCTTTAAGAGGTGGACCTGGGAAGCTTACAGACCTTTAAAATTGGCAATACTTTAAGGTGACTGGCCTATGAAGAGGATGACCATGGAAGTGGACAGTCCTTAAAGATGCATTATTGTGTGTGGGTGGCCTTCTAAGAGACAACCCTGGGAATGGACAGACCTTTGGAAATGTCAATGTGGCTTATGAAGTGGAAAGCCACTTGAACATGTGACATGTTTTGCGGACTGGCCCTTTAAGAGGCAGACCCTAGAAGTGGACAAACCCTTGAAGAGGTGACAAATTTAGGGAATTATGTCCTTTAAGAGGTTGACCAGGGTTGTGTACAAACCCTCGAAACAACAGCATTTTAAGTGTACTGGCCCTTTAAGAGGTGGACCTGGGAAGCTTACGGACCTTTAAAATTGGCAATACTTTAAGGTGACTGGCCTATGAAGAGGATGACCATGGAAGTGGACAGTCCTTAAAGATGCATTATTGTGTGTGGGTGGCCTTCTAAGAGACAACCTTGGGAATGGACAGACCTTTGGAAATGTCAATGTGGCTTATGAAGTGGAAAGCCACTTGAACATGTGACATGTTTTGCGGACTGGCCCTTTAAGAGGCAGACCCTAGAAGTGGACAAACCCTTGAAGAGGTGACAAATTTAGGGAATTATGTCCTTTAAGAGGTTGACCAGGGTTGTGTACAAACCCTCGAAACAACAGCATTTTAAGTGTACTGGCCCTTTAAGAGGTGGACCTGGGAAGCTTACGGACCTTCAAAATTGGCAATACTTTAAGGTGACTGGCCTATGAAGAGGATGACCATGGAAGTGGACAGTCCTTAAAGATGCATTATTGTGTGTGGGTGGCCTTCTAAGAGACAACCCTGGGAATGGACAGACCTTTGGAAATGTCAATGTGGCTTATGAAGTGGAAAGCCACTTGAACATGTGACATGTTTTGCGGACTGGCCCTTTAAGAGGCAGACCCTAGAAGTGGACAAACCCTTGAAGAGGTGACAAATTTAGGGAATTATGTCCTTTAAGAGGTTGACCAGGGTTGTGTACAAACCCTCAAAACAACAGCATTTTAAGTGTACTGGCCCTTTAAGAGGTGGACCTGGGAAGCTTACGGACCTTTAAAATTGGCAATTCTTTAAGGTGACTGGCCTATGAAGAGGATGACCATGGAAGTGGACAGTCCTTAAAGATGCATTATTGTGTGTGGGTGGCCTTCTAAGAGACAACCCTGGGAATGGACAGACCTTTGGAAATGTCAATGTGGCTTATGAAGTGGAAAGCCACTTGAACATGTGACATGTTTTGCGGACTGGCCCTTTAAGAGGCAGACCCTAGAAGTGGACAAACCCTTGAAGAGGTGACAAATTTAGGGAATTATGTCCTTTAAGAGGTTGACCAGGGTTGTGTACAAACCCTCAAAACAACAGCATTTTAAGTGTACTGGCCCTTTAAGAGGTGGACCTGGGAAGCTTACGGACCTTTAAAATTGGCAATACTTTAAGGTGACTGGCCTATGAAGAGGATGACCATGGAAGTGGACAGTCCTTAAAGATGCATTATTGTGTGTGGGTGGCCTTCTAAGAGACAACCCTGGGAATGGACAGACCTTTGGAAATGTCAATGTGGCTTATGAAGTGGAAAGCCACTTGAACATGTGACATGTTTTGCGGACTGGCCCTTTAAGAGGCAGACCCTAGAAGTGGACAAACCCTTGAAGAGGTGACAAATTTAGGGAATTATGTCCTTTAAGAGGTTGACCAGGGTTGTGTACAAACCCTTGAAACAACAGCATTTTAAGTGTACTGGCCCTTTAAGAGGTGGACCTGGGAAGCTTACAGACCTTTAAAATTGGCAATTCTTTAAGGTGACTGGCCTATGAAGAGGATGACCATGGAAGTGGACAGTCCTTAAAGATGCATTATTGTGTGTGGGTGGCCTTCTAAGAGACAACCCTGGGAATGGACAGACCTTTGGAAATGTCAATGTGGCTTATGAAGTGGAAAGCCACTTGAACATGTGACATGTTTTGCGGACTGGCCCTTTAAGAGGCAGACCCTAGAAGTGGACAAACCCTTGAAGAGGTGACAAATTTAGGGAATTATGTCCTTTAAGAGGTTGACCAGGGTTGTGTACAAACCCTCAAAACAACAGCATTTTAAGTGTACTGGCCCTTTAAGAGGTGGACCTGGGAAGCTTACGGACCTTTAAAATTGGCAATACTTTAAGGTGACTGGCCTATGAAGAGGATGACCATGGAAGTGGACAGTCCTTAAAGATGCATTATTGTGTGTGGGTGGCCTTCTAAGAGACAACCCTGGGAATGGACAGACCTTTGGAAATGTCAATGTGGCTTATGAAGTGGAAAGCCACTTGAACATGTGACATGTTTTGCGGACTGGCCCTTTAAGAGGCAGACCCTAGAAGTGGACAAACCCTTGAAGAGGTGACAAATTTAGGGAATTATGTCCTTTAAGAGGTTGACCAGGGTTGTGTACAAACCCTTGAAACAACAGCATTTTAAGTGTACTGGCCCTTTAAGAGGTGGACCTGGGAAGCTTACAGACCTTTAAAATTGGCAATACTTTAAGGTGACTGGCCTATGAAGAGGATGACCATGGAAGTGGACAGTCCTTAAAGATGCATTATTGTGTGTGGGTGGCCTTCTAAGAGACAACCCTGGGAATGGACAGACCTTTGGAAATGTCAATGTGGCTTATGAAGTGGAAAGCCACTTGAACATGTGACATGTTTTGCGGACTGGCCCTTTAAGAGGCAGACCCTAGAAGTGGACAAACCCTTGAAGAGGTGACAAATTTAGGGAATTATGTCCTTTAAGAGGTTGACCAGGGTTGTGTACAAACCCTCAAAACAACAGCATTTTAAGTGTACTGGCCCTTTAAGAGGTGGACCTGGGAAGCTTACGGACCTTTAAAATTGGCAATACTTTAAGGTGACTGGCCTATGAAGAGGATGACCATGGAAGTGGACAGTCCTTAAAGATGCATTATTGTGTGTGGGTGGCCTTCTAAGAGACAACCCTGGGAATGGACACACCTTTGGAAATGTCAATGTGGCTTATGAAGTGGAAAGCCACTTGAACATGTGACATGTTTTGCGGACTGGCCCTTTAAGAGGCAGACCCTAGAAGTGGACAAACCCTTGAAGAGGTGACAAATTTAGGGAATTATGTCCTTTAAGAGGTTGACCAGGGTTGTGTACAAACCCTCAAAACAACAGCATTTTAAGTGTACTGGCCCTTTAAGAGGTGGACCTGGGAAGCTTACGGACCTTTAAAATTGGCAATACTTTAAGGTGACTGGCCTATGAAGAGGATGACCATGGAAGTGGACAGTCCTTAAAGATGCATTATTGTGTGTGGGTGGCCTTCTAAGAGACAACCCTGGGAATGGACAGACCTTTGGAAATGTCAATGTGGCTTATGAAGTGGAAAGCCACTTGAACATGTGACATGTTTTGCGGACTGGCCCTTTAAGAGGCAGACCCTAGAAGTGGACAAACCCTTGAAGAGGTGACAAATTTAGGGAATTATGTCCTTTAAGAGGTTGACCAGGGTTGTGTACAAACCCTTGAAACAACAGCATTTTAAGTGTACTGGCCCTTTAAGAGGTGGACCTGGGAAGCTTACGGACCTTTAAAATTGGCAATACTTTAAGGTGACTGGCCTATGAAGAGGATGACCATGGAAGTGGACAGTCCTTAAAGATGCATTATTGTGTGTGGGTGGCCTTCTAAGAGACAACCCTGGGAATGGACAGACCTTTGGAAATGTCAATGTGGCTTATGAAGTGGAAAGCCACTTGAACATGTGACATGTTTTGCGGACTGGCCCTTTAAGAGGCAGACCCTAGAAGTGGACAAACCCTTGAAGAGGTGACAAATTTAGGGAATTATGTCCTTTAAGAGGTTGACCAGGGTTGTGTACAAACCCTTGAAACAACAGCATTTTAAGTGTACTGGCCCTTTAAGAGGTGGACCTGGGAAGCTTACAGACCTTTAAAATTGGCAATACTTTAAGGTGACTGGCCTATGAAGAGGATGACCATGGAAGTGGACAGTCCTTAAAGATGCATTATTGTGTGTGGGTGGCCTTCTAAGAGACAACCCTGGGAATGGACAGACCTTTGGAAATGTCAATGTGGCTTATGAAGTGGAAAGCCACTTGAACATGTGACATGTTTTGCGGACTGGCCCTTTAAGAGGCAGACCCTAGAAGTGGACAAACCCTTGAAGAGGTGACAAATTTAGGGAATTATGTCCTTTAAGAGGTTGACCAGGGTTGTGTACAAACCCTCAAAACAACAGCATTTTAAGTGTACTGGCCCTTTAAGAGGTGGACCTGGGAAGCTTACGGACCTTTAAAATTGGCAATACTTTAAGGTGACTGGCCTATGAAGAGGATGACCATGGAAGTGGACAGTCCTTAAAGATGCATTATTGTGTGTGGGTGGCCTTCTAAGAGACAACCTTGGGAATGGACAGACCTTTGGAAATGTCAATGTGGCTTATGAAGTGGAAAGCCACTTGAACATGTGACATGTTTTGCGGACTGGCCCTTTAAGAGGCAGACCCTAGAAGTGGACAAACCCTTGAAGAGGTGACAAATTTAGGGAATTATGTCCTTTAAGAGGTTGACCAGGGTTGTGTACAAACCCTCGAAACAACAGCATTTTAAGTGTACTGGCCCTTTAAGAGGTGGACCTGGGAAGCTTACGGACCTTCAAAATTGGCAATACTTTAAGGTGACTGGCCTATGAAGAGGATGACCATGGAAGTGGACAGTCCTTAAAGATGCATTATTGTGTGTGGGTGGCCTTCTAAGAGACAACCCTGGGAATGGACAGACCTTTGGAAATGTCAATGTGGCTTATGAAGTGGAAAGCCACTTGAACATGTGACATGTTTTGCGGACTGGCCCTTTAAGAGGCAGACCCTAGAAGTGGACAAACCCTTGAAGAGGTGACAAATTTAGGGAATTATGTCCTTTAAGAGGTTGACCAGGGTTGTGTACAAACCCTTGAAACAACAGCATTTTAAGTGTACTGGCCCTTTAAGAGGTGGACCTGGGAAGCTTACAGACCTTTAAAATTGGCAATTCTTTAAGGTGACTGGCCTATGAAGAGGATGACCATGGAAGTGGACAGTCCTTAAAGATGCATTATTGTGTGTGGGTGGCCTTCTAAGAGACAACCCTGGGAATGGACAGACCTTTGGAAATGTCAATGTGGCTTATGAAGTGGAAAGCCACTTGAACATGTGACATGTTTTGCGGACTGGCCCTTTAAGAGGCAGACCCTAGAAGTGGACAAACCCTTGAAGAGGTGACAAATTTAGGGAATTATGTCCTTTAAGAGGTTGACCAGGGTTGTGTACAAACCCTCAAAACAACAGCATTTTAAGTGTACTGGCCCTTTAAGAGGTGGACCTGGGAAGCTTACGGACCTTTAAAATTGGCAATACTTTAAGGTGACTGGCCTATGAAGAGGATGACCATGGAAGTGGACAGTCCTTAAAGATGCATTATTGTGTGTGGGTGGCCTTCTAAGAGACAACCCTGGGAATGGACAGACCTTTGGAAATGTCAATGTGGCTTATGAAGTGGAAAGCCACTTGAACATGTGACATGTTTTGCGGACTGGCCCTTTAAGAGGCAGACCCTAGAAGTGGACAAACCCTTGAAGAGGTGACAAATTTAGGGAATTATGTCCTTTAAGAGGTTGACCAGGGTTGTGTACAAACCCTTGAAACAACAGCATTTTAAGTGTACTGGCCCTTTAAGAGGTGGACCTGGGAAGCTTACAGACCTTTAAAATTGGCAATACTTTAAGGTGACTGGCCTATGAAGAGGATGACCATGGAAGTGGACAGTCCTTAAAGATGCATTATTGTGTGTGGGTGGCCTTCTAAGAGACAACCCTGGGAATGGACAGACCTTTGGAAATGTCAATGTGGCTTATGAAGTGGAAAGCCACTTGAACATGTGACATGTTTTGCGGACTGGCCCTTTAAGAGGCAGACCCTAGAAGTGGACAAACCCTTGAAGAGGTGACAAATTTAGGGAATTATGTCCTTTAAGAGGTTGACCAGGGTTGTGTACAAACCCTCAAAACAACAGCATTTTAAGTGTACTGGCCCTTTAAGAGGTGGACCTGGGAAGCTTACGGACCTTTAAAATTGGCAATACTTTAAGGTGACTGGCCTATGAAGAGGATGACCATGGAAGTGGACAGTCCTTAAAGATGCATTATTGTGTGTGGGTGGCCTTCTAAGAGACAACCCTGGGAATGGACAGACCTTTGGAAATGTCAATGTGGCTTATGAAGTGGAAAGCCACTTGAACATGTGACATGTTTTGCGGACTGGCCCTTTAAGAGGCAGACCCTAGAAGTGGACAAACCCTTGAAGAGGTGACAAATTTAGGGAATTATGTCCTTTAAGAGGTTGACCAGGGTTGTGTACAAACCCTCAAAACAACAGCATTTTAAGTGTACTGGCCCTTTAAGAGGTGGACCTGGGAAGCTTACGGACCTTTAAAATTGGCAATACTTTAAGGTGACTGGCCTATGAAGAGGATGACCATGGAAGTGGACAGTCCTTAAAGATGCATTATTGTGTGTGGGTGGCCTTCTAAGAGACAACCCTGGGAATGGACAGACCTTTGGAAATGTCAATGTGGCTTATGAAGTGGAAAGCCACTTGAACATGTGACATGTTTTGCGGACTGGCCCTTTAAGAGGCAGACCCTAGAAGTGGACAAACCCTTGAAGAGGTGACAAATTTAGGGAATTATGTCCTTTAAGAGGTTGACCAGGGTTGTGTACAAACCCTCGAAACAACAGCATTTTAAGTGTACTGGCCCTTTAAGAGGTGGACCTGGGAAGCTTACGGACCTTTAAAATTGGCAATACTTTAAGGTGACTGGCCTATGAAGAGGATGACCATGGAAGTGGACAGTCCTTAAAGATGCATTATTGTGTGTGGGTGGCCTTCTAAGAGACAACCCTGGGAATGGACAGACCTTTGGAAATGTCAATGTGGCTTATGAAGTGGAAAGCCACTTGAACATGTGACATGTTTTGCGGACTGGCCCTTTAAGAGGCAGACCCTAGAAGTGGACAAACCCTTGAAGAGGTGACAAATTTAGGGAATTATGTCCTTTAAGAGGTTGACCAGGGTTGTGTACAAACCCTTGAAACAACAGCATTTTAAGTGTACTGGCCCTTTAAGAGGTGGACCTGGGAAGCTTACAGACCTTTAAAATTGGCAATACTTTAAGGTGACTGGCCTATGAAGAGGATGACCATGGAAGTGGACAGTCCTTAAAGATGCATTATTGTGTGTGGGTGGCCTTCTAAGAGACAACCCTGGGAATGGACAGACCTTTGGAAATGTCAATGTGGCTTATGAAGTGGAAAGCCACTTGAACATGTGACATGTTTTGCGGACTGGCCCTTTAAGAGGCAGACCCTAGAAGTGGACAAACCCTTGAAGAGGTGACAAATTTAGGGAATTATGTCCTTTAAGAGGTTGACCAGGGTTGTGTACAAACCCTCGAAACAACAGCATTTTAAGTGTACTGGCCCTTTAAGAGGTGGACCTGGGAAGCTTACGGACCTTTAAAATTGGCAATACTTTAAGGTGACTGGCCTATGAAGAGGATGACCATGGAAGTGGACAGTCCTTAAAGATGCATTATTGTGTGTGGGTGGCCTTCTAAGAGACAACCCTGGGAATGGACAGACCTTTGGAAATGTCAATGTGGCTTATGAAGTGGAAAGCCACTTGAACATGTGACATGTTTTGCGGACTGGCCCTTTAAGAGGCAGACCCTAGAAGTGGACAAACCCTTGAAGAGGTGACAAATTTAGGGAATTATGTCCTTTAAGAGGTTGACCAGGGTTGTGTACAAACCCTCAAAACAACAGCATTTTAAGTGTACTGGCCCTTTAAGAGGTGGACCTGGGAAGCTTACGGACCTTTAAAATTGGCAATACTTTAAGGTGACTGGCCTATGAAGAGGATGACCATGGAAGTGGACAGTCCTTAAAGATGCATTATTGTGTGTGGGTGGCCTTCTAAGAGACAACCCTGGGAATGGACAGACCTTTGGAAATGTCAATGTGGCTTATGAAGTGGAAAGCCACTTGAACATGTGACATGTTTTGCGGACTGGCCCTTTAAGAGGCAGACCCTAGAAGTGGACAAACCCTTGAAGAGGTGACAAATTTAGGGAATTATGTCCTTTAAGAGGTTGACCAGGGTTGTGTACAAACCCTTGAAACAACAGCATTTTAAGTGTACTGGCCCTTTAAGAGGTGGACCTGGGAAGCTTACGGACCTTTAAAATTGGCAATACTTTAAGGTGACTGGCCTATGAAGAGGATGACCATGGAAGTGGACAGTCCTTAAAGATGCATTATTGTGTGTGGGTGGCCTTCTAAGAGACAACCCTGGGAATGGACAGACCTTTGGAAATGTCAATGTGGCTTATGAAGTGGAAAGCCACTTGAACATGTGACATGTTTTGCGGACTGGCCCTTTAAGAGGCAGACCCTAGAAGTGGACAAACCCTTGAAGAGGTGACAAATTTAGGGAATTATGTCCTTTAAGAGGTTGACCAGGGTTGTGTACAAACCCTTGAAACAACAGCATTTTAAGTGTACTGGCCCTTTAAGAGGTGGACCTGGGAAGCTTACAGACCTTTAAAATTGGCAATACTTTAAGGTGACTGGCCTATGAAGAGGATGACCATGGAAGTGGACAGTCCTTAAAGATGCATTATTGTGTGTGGGTGGCCTTCTAAGAGACAACCCTGGGAATGGACAGACCTTTGGAAATGTCAATGTGGCTTATGAAGTGGAAAGCCACTTGAACATGTGACATGTTTTGCGGACTGGCCCTTTAAGAGGCAGACCCTAGAAGTGGACAAACCCTTGAAGAGGTGACAAATTTAGGGAATTATGTCCTTTAAGAGGTTGACCAGGGTTGTGTACAAACCCTCGAAACAACAGCATTTTAAGTGTACTGGCCCTTTAAGAGGTGGACCTGGGAAGCTTACGGACCTTTAAAATTGGCAATACTTTAAGGTGACTGGCCTATGAAGAGGATGACCATGGAAGTGGACAGTCCTTAAAGATGCATTATTGTGTGTGGGTGGCCTTCTAAGAGACAACCTTGGGAATGGACAGACCTTTGGAAATGTCAATGTGGCTTATGAAGTGGAAAGCCACTTGAACATGTGACATGTTTTGCGGACTGGCCCTTTAAGAGGCAGACCCTAGAAGTGGACAAACCCTTGAAGAGGTGACAAATTTAGGGAATTATGTCCTTTAAGAGGTTGACCAGGGTTGTGTACAAACCCTCGAAACAACAGCATTTTAAGTGTACTGGCCCTTTAAGAGGTGGACCTGGGAAGCTTACGGACCTTCAAAATTGGCAATACTTTAAGGTGACTGGCCTATGAAGAGGATGACCATGGAAGTGGACAGTCCTTAAAGATGCATTATTGTGTGTGGGTGGCCTTCTAAGAGACAACCCTGGGAATGGACAGACCTTTGGAAATGTCAATGTGGCTTATGAAGTGGAAAGCCACTTGAACATGTGACATGTTTTGCGGACTGGCCCTTTAAGAGGCAGACCCTAGAAGTGGACAAACCCTTGAAGAGGTGACAAATTTAGGGAATTATGTCCTTTAAGAGGTTGACCAGGGTTGTGTACAAACCCTCAAAACAACAGCATTTTAAGTGTACTGGCCCTTTAAGAGGTGGACCTGGGAAGCTTACGGACCTTTAAAATTGGCAATTCTTTAAGGTGACTGGCCTATGAAGAGGATGACCATGGAAGTGGACAGTCCTTAAAGATGCATTATTGTGTGTGGGTGGCCTTCTAAGAGACAACCCTGGGAATGGACAGACCTTTGGAAATGTCAATGTGGCTTATGAAGTGGAAAGCCACTTGAACATGTGACATGTTTTGCGGACTGGCCCTTTAAGAGGCAGACCCTAGAAGTGGACAAACCCTTGAAGAGGTGACAAATTTAGGGAATTATGTCCTTTAAGAGGTTGACCAGGGTTGTGTACAAACCCTCAAAACAACAGCATTTTAAGTGTACTGGCCCTTTAAGAGGTGGACCTGGGAAGCTTACGGACCTTTAAAATTGGCAATACTTTAAGGTGACTGGCCTATGAAGAGGATGACCATGGAAGTGGACAGTCCTTAAAGATGCATTATTGTGTGTGGGTGGCCTTCTAAGAGACAACCCTGGGAATGGACAGACCTTTGGAAATGTCAATGTGGCTTATGAAGTGGAAAGCCACTTGAACATGTGACATGTTTTGCGGACTGGCCCTTTAAGAGGCAGACCCTAGAAGTGGACAAACCCTTGAAGAGGTGACAAATTTAGGGAATTATGTCCTTTAAGAGGTTGACCAGGGTTGTGTACAAACCCTTGAAACAACCGCATTTTAAGTGTACTGGCCCTTTAAGAGGTGGACCTGGGAAGCTTACAGACCTTTAAAATTGGCAATTCTTTAAGGTGACTGGCCTATGAAGAGGATGACCATGGAAGTGGACAGTCCTTAAAGATGCATTATTGTGTGTGGGTGGCCTTCTAAGAGACAACCCTGGGAATGGACAGACCTTTGGAAATGTCAATGTGGCTTATGAAGTGGAAAGCCACTTGAACATGTGACATGTTTTGCGGACTGGCCCTTTAAGAGGCAGACCCTAGAAGTGGACAAACCCTTGAAGAGGTGACAAATTTAGGGAATTATGTCCTTTAAGAGGTTGACCAGGGTTGTGTACAAACCCTCAAAACAACAGCATTTTAAGTGTACTGGCCCTTTAAGAGGTGGACCTGGGAAGCTTACGGACCTTTAAAATTGGCAATACTTTAAGGTGACTGGCCTATGAAGAGGATGACCATGGAAGTGGACAGTCCTTAAAGATGCATTATTGTGTGTGGGTGGCCTTCTAAGAGACAACCCTGGGAATGGACAGACCTTTGGAAATGTCAATGTGGCTTATGAAGTGGAAAGCCACTTGAACATGTGACATGTTTTGCGGACTGGCCCTTTAAGAGGCAGACCCTAGAAGTGGACAAACCCTTGAAGAGGTGACAAATTTAGGGAATTATGTCCTTTAAGAGGTTGACCAGGGTTGTGTACAAACCCTTGAAACAACAGCATTTTAAGTGTACTGGCCCTTTAAGAGGTGGACCTGGGAAGCTTACAGACCTTTAAAATTGGCAATACTTTAAGGTGACTGGTCTATGAAGAGGATGACCATGGAAGTGGACAGTCCTTAAAGATGCATTATTGTGTGTGGGTGGCCTTCTAAGAGACAACCCTGGGAATGGACAGACCTTTGGAAATGTCAATGTGGCTTATGAAGTGGAAAGCCACTTGAACATGTGACATGTTTTGCGGACTGGCCCTTTAAGAGGCAGACCCTAGAAGTGGACAAACCCTTGAAGAGGTGACAAATTTAGGGAATTATGTCCTTTAAGAGGTTGACCAGGGTTGTGTACAAACCCTCAAAACAACAGCATTTTAAGTGTACTGGCCCTTTAAGAGGTGGACCTGGGAAGCTTACGGACCTTTAAAATTGGCAATACTTTAAGGTGACTGGCCTATGAAGAGGATGACCATGGAAGTGGACAGTCCTTAAAGATGCATTATTGTGTGTGGGTGGCCTTCTAAGAGACAACCCTGGGAATGGACACACCTTTGGAAATGTCAATGTGGCTTATGAAGTGGAAAGCCACTTGAACATGTGACATGTTTTGCGGACTGGCCCTTTAAGAGGCAGACCCTAGAAGTGGACAAACCCTTGAAGAGGTGACAAATTTAGGGAATTATGTCCTTTAAGAGGTTGACCAGGGTTGTGTACAAACCCTCAAAACAACAGCATTTTAAGTGTACTGGCCCTTTAAGAGGTGGACCTGGGAAGCTTACGGACCTTTAAAATTGGCAATACTTTAAGGTGACTGGCCTATGAAGAGGATGACCATGGAAGTGGACAGTCCTTAAAGATGCATTATTGTGTGTGGGTGGCCTTCTAAGAGACAACCCTGGGAATGGACAGACCTTTGGAAATGTCAATGTGGCTTATGAAGTGGAAAGCCACTTGAACATGTGACATGTTTTGCGGACTGGCCCTTTAAGAGGCAGACCCTAGAAGTGGACAAACCCTTGAAGAGGTGACAAATTTAGGGAATTATGTCCTTTAAGAGGTTGACCAGGGTTGTGTACAAACCCTTGAAACAACAGCATTTTAAGTGTACTGGCCCTTTAAGAGGTGGACCTGGGAAGCTTACGGACCTTTAAAATTGGCAATACTTTAAGGTGACTGGCCTATGAAGAGGATGACCATGGAAGTGGACAGTCCTTAAAGATGCATTATTGTGTGTGGGTGGCCTTCTAAGAGACAACCCTGGGAATGGACAGACCTTTGGAAATGTCAATGTGGCTTATGAAGTGGAAAGCCACTTGAACATGTGACATGTTTTGCGGACTGGCCCTTTAAGAGGCAGACCCTAGAAGTGGACAAACCCTTGAAGAGGTGACAAATTTAGGGAATTATGTCCTTTAAGAGGTTGACCAGGGTTGTGTACAAACCCTCAAAACAACAGCATTTTAAGTGTACTGGCCCTTTAAGAGGTGGACCTGGGAAGCTTACGGACCTTTAAAATTGGCAATACTTTAAGGTGACTGGCCTATGAAGAGGATGACCATGGAAGTGGACAGTCCTTAAAGATGCATTATTGTGTGTGGGTGGCCTTCTAAGAGACAACCCTGGGAATGGACAGACCTTTGGAAATGTCAATGTGGCTTATGAAGTGGAAAGCCACTTGAACATGTGACATGTTTTGCGGACTGGCCCTTTAAGAGGCAGACCCTAGAAGTGGACAAACCCTTGAAGAGGTGACAAATTTAGGGAATTATGTCCTTTAAGAGGTTGACCAGGGTTGTGTACAAACCCTCAAAACAACAGCATTTTAAGTGTACTGGCCCTTTAAGAGGTGGACCTGGGAAGCTTACGGACCTTTAAAATTGGCAATACTTTAAGGTGACTGGCCTATGAAGAGGATGACCATGGAAGTGGACAGTCCTTAAAGATGCATTATTGTGTGTGGGTGGCCTTCTAAGAGACAACCCTGGGAATGGACAGACCTTTGGAAATGTCAATGTGGCTTATGAAGTGGAAAGCCACTTGAACATGTGACATGTTTTGCGGACTGGCCCTTTAAGAGGCAGACCCTAGAAGTGGACAAACCCTTGAAGAGGTGACAAATTTAGGGAATTATGTCCTTTAAGAGGTTGACCAGGGTTGTGTACAAACCCTTGAAACAACAGCATTTTAAGTGTACTGGCCCTTTAAGAGGTGGACCTGGGAAGCTTACAGACCTTTAAAATTGGCAATACTTTAAGGTGACTGGCCTATGAAGAGGATGACCATGGAAGTGGACAGTCCTTAAAGATGCATTATTGTGTGTGGGTGGCCTTCTAAGAGACAACCCTGGGAATGGACAGACCTTTGGAAATGTCAATGTGGCTTATGAAGTGGAAAGCCACTTGAACATGTGACATGTTTTGCGGACTGGCCCTTTAAGAGGCAGACCCTAGAAGTGGACAAACCCTTGAAGAGGTGACAAATTTAGGGAATTATGTCCTTTAAGAGGTTGACCAGGGTTGTGTACAAACCCTCGAAACAACAGCATTTTAAGTGTACTGGCCCTTTAAGAGGTGGACCTGGGAAGCTTACGGACCTTTAAAATTGGCAATACTTTAAGGTGACTGGCCTATGAAGAGGATGACCATGGAAGTGGACAGTCCTTAAAGATGCATTATTGTGTGTGGGTGGCCTTCTAAGAGACAACCTTGGGAATGGACAGACCTTTGGAAATGTCAATGTGGCTTATGAAGTGGAAAGCCACTTGAACATGTGACATGTTTTGCGGACTGGCCCTTTAAGAGGCAGACCCTAGAAGTGGACAAACCCTTGAAGAGGTGACAAATTTAGGGAATTATGTCCTTTAAGAGGTTGACCAGGGTTGTGTACAAACCCTCGAAACAACAGCATTTTAAGTGTACTGGCCCTTTAAGAGGTGGACCTGGGAAGCTTACGGACCTTCAAAATTGGCAATACTTTAAGGTGACTGGCCTATGAAGAGGATGACCATGGAAGTGGACAGTCCTTAAAGATGCATTATTGTGTGTGGGTGGCCTTCTAAGAGACAACCCTGGGAATGGACAGACCTTTGGAAATGTCAATGTGGCTTATGAAGTGGAAAGCCACTTGAACATGTGACATGTTTTGCGGACTGGCCCTTTAAGAGGCAGACCCTAGAAGTGGACAAACCCTTGAAGAGGTGACAAATTTAGGGAATTATGTCCTTTAAGAGGTTGACCAGGGTTGTGTACAAACCCTCAAAACAACAGCATTTTAAGTGTACTGGCCCTTTAAGAGGTGGACCTGGGAAGCTTACGGACCTTTAAAATTGGCAATTCTTTAAGGTGACTGGCCTATGAAGAGGATGACCATGGAAGTGGACAGTCCTTAAAGATGCATTATTGTGTGTGGGTGGCCTTCTAAGAGACAACCCTGGGAATGGACAGACCTTTGGAAATGTCAATGTGGCTTATGAAGTGGAAAGCCACTTGAACATGTGACATGTTTTGCGGACTGGCCCTTTAAGAGGCAGACCCTAGAAGTGGACAAACCCTTGAAGAGGTGACAAATTTAGGGAATTATGTCCTTTAAGAGGTTGACCAGGGTTGTGTACAAACCCTCAAAACAACAGCATTTTAAGTGTACTGGCCCTTTAAGAGGTGGACCTGGGAAGCTTACGGACCTTTAAAATTGGCAATACTTTAAGGTGACTGGCCTATGAAGAGGATGACCATGGAAGTGGACAGTCCTTAAAGATGCATTATTGTGTGTGGGTGGCCTTCTAAGAGACAACCCTGGGAATGGACAGACCTTTGGAAATGTCAATGTGGCTTATGAAGTGGAAAGCCACTTGAACATGTGACATGTTTTGCGGACTGGCCCTTTAAGAGGCAGACCCTAGAAGTGGACAAACCCTTGAAGAGGTGACAAATTTAGGGAATTATGTCCTTTAAGAGGTTGACCAGGGTTGTGTACAAACCCTTGAAACAACAGCATTTTAAGTGTACTGGCCCTTTAAGAGGTGGACCTGGGAAGCTTACAGACCTTTAAAATTGGCAATTCTTTAAGGTGACTGGCCTATGAAGAGGATGACCATGGAAGTGGACAGTCCTTAAAGATGCATTATTGTGTGTGGGTGGCCTTCTAAGAGACAACCCTGGGAATGGACAGACCTTTGGAAATGTCAATGTGGCTTATGAAGTGGAAAGCCACTTGAACATGTGACATGTTTTGCGGACTGGCCCTTTAAGAGGCAGACCCTAGAAGTGGACAAACCCTTGAAGAGGTGACAAATTTAGGGAATTATGTCCTTTAAGAGGTTGACCAGGGTTGTGTACAAACCCTCAAAACAACAGCATTTTAAGTGTACTGGCCCTTTAAGAGGTGGACCTGGGAAGCTTACGGACCTTTAAAATTGGCAATACTTTAAGGTGACTGGCCTATGAAGAGGATGACCATGGAAGTGGACAGTCCTTAAAGATGCATTATTGTGTGTGGGTGGCCTTCTAAGAGACAACCCTGGGAATGGACAGACCTTTGGAAATGTCAATGTGGCTTATGAAGTGGAAAGCCACTTGAACATGTGACATGTTTTGCGGACTGGCCCTTTAAGAGGCAGACCCTAGAAGTGGACAAACCCTTGAAGAGGTGACAAATTTAGGGAATTATGTCCTTTAAGAGGTTGACCAGGGTTGTGTACAAACCCTTGAAACAACAGCATTTTAAGTGTACTGGCCCTTTAAGAGGTGGACCTGGGAAGCTTACAGACCTTTAAAATTGGCAATACTTTAAGGTGACTGGCCTATGAAGAGGATGACCATGGAAGTGGACAGTCCTTAAAGATGCATTATTGTGTGTGGGTGGCCTTCTAAGAGACAACCCTGGGAATGGACAGACCTTTGGAAATGTCAATGTGGCTTATGAAGTGGAAAGCCACTTGAACATGTGACATGTTTTGCGGACTGGCCCTTTAAGAGGCAGACCCTAGAAGTGGACAAACCCTTGAAGAGGTGACAAATTTAGGGAATTATGTCCTTTAAGAGGTTGACCAGGGTTGTGTACAAACCCTCAAAACAACAGCATTTTAAGTGTACTGGCCCTTTAAGAGGTGGACCTGGGAAGCTTACGGACCTTTAAAATTGGCAATACTTTAAGGTGACTGGCCTATGAAGAGGATGACCATGGAAGTGGACAGTCCTTAAAGATGCATTATTGTGTGTGGGTGGCCTTCTAAGAGACAACCCTGGGAATGGACAGACCTTTGGAAATGTCAATGTGGCTTATGAAGTGGAAAGCCACTTGAACATGTGACATGTTTTGCGGACTGGCCCTTTAAGAGGCAGACCCTAGAAGTGGACAAACCCTTGAAGAGGTGACAAATTTAGGGAATTATGTCCTTTAAGAGGTTGACCAGGGTTGTGTACAAACCCTCAAAACAACAGCATTTTAAGTGTACTGGCCCTTTAAGAGGTGGACCTGGGAAGCTTACGGACCTTTAAAATTGGCAATACTTTAAGGTGACTGGCCTATGAAGAGGATGACCATGGAAGTGGACAGTCCTTAAAGATGCATTATTGTGTGTGGGTGGCCTTCTAAGAGACAACCCTGGGAATGGACAGACCTTTGGAAATGTCAATGTGGCTTATGAAGTGGAAAGCCACTTGAACATGTGACATGTTTTGCGGACTGGCCCTTTAAGAGGCAGACCCTAGAAGTGGACAAACCCTTGAAGAGGTGACAAATTTAGGGAATTATGTCCTTTAAGAGGTTGACCAGGGTTGTGTACAAACCCTTGAAACAACAGCATTTTAAGTGTACTGGCCCTTTAAGAGGTGGACCTGGGAAGCTTACGGACCTTTAAAATTGGCAATACTTTAAGGTGACTGGCCTATGAAGAGGATGACCATGGAAGTGGACAGTCCTTAAAGATGCATTATTGTGTGTGGGTGGCCTTCTAAGAGACAACCCTGGGAATGGACAGACCTTTGGAAATGTCAATGTGGCTTATGAAGTGGAAAGCCACTTGAACATGTGACATGTTTTGCGGACTGGCCCTTTAAGAGGCAGACCCTAGAAGTGGACAAACCCTTGAAGAGGTGACAAATTTAGGGAATTATGTCCTTTAAGAGGTTGACCAGGGTTGTGTACAAACCCTTGAAACAACAGCATTTTAAGTGTACTGGCCCTTTAAGAGGTGGACCTGGGAAGCTTACAGACCTTTAAAATTGGCAATACTTTAAGGTGACTGGCCTATGAAGAGGATGACCATGGAAGTGGACAGTCCTTAAAGATGCATTATTGTGTGTGGGTGGCCTTCTAAGAGACAACCCTGGGAATGGACAGACCTTTGGAAATGTCAATGTGGCTTATGAAGTGGAAAGCCACTTGAACATGTGACATGTTTTGCGGACTGGCCCTTTAAGAGGCAGACCCTAGAAGTGGACAAACCCTTGAAGAGGTGACAAATTTAGGGAATTATGTCCTTTAAGAGGTTGACCAGGGTTGTGTACAAACCCTCAAAACAACAGCATTTTAAGTGTACTGGCCCTTTAAGAGGTGGACCTGGGAAGCTTACGGACCTTTAAAATTGGCAATACTTTAAGGTGACTGGCCTATGAAGAGGATGACCATGGAAGTGGACAGTCCTTAAAGATGCATTATTGTGTGTGGGTGGCCTTCTAAGAGACAACCTTGGGAATGGACAGACCTTTGGAAATGTCAATGTGGCTTATGAAGTGGAAAGCCACTTGAACATGTGACATGTTTTGCGGACTGGCCCTTTAAGAGGCAGACCCTAGAAGTGGACAAACCCTTGAAGAGGTGACAAATTTAGGGAATTATGTCCTTTAAGAGGTTGACCAGGGTTGTGTACAAACCCTCGAAACAACAGCATTTTAAGTGTACTGGCCCTTTAAGAGGTGGACCTGGGAAGCTTACGGACCTTCAAAATTGGCAATACTTTAAGGTGACTGGCCTATGAAGAGGATGACCATGGAAGTGGACAGTCCTTAAAGATGCATTATTGTGTGTGGGTGGCCTTCTAAGAGACAACCCTGGGAATGGACAGAGCTTTGGAAATGTCAATGTGGCTTATGAAGTGGAAAGCCACTTGAACATGTGACATGTTTTGCGGACTGGCCCTTTAAGAGGCAGACCCTAGAAGTGGACAAACCCTTGAAGAGGTGACAAATTTAGGGAATTATGTCCTTTAAGAGGTTGACCAGGGTTGTGTACAAACCCTTGAAACAACAGCATTTTAAGTGTACTGGCCCTTTAAGAGGTGGACCTGGGAAGCTTACAGACCTTTAAAATTGGCAATTCTTTAAGGTGACTGGCCTATGAAGAGGATGACCATGGAAGTGGACAGTCCTTAAAGATGCATTATTGTGTGTGGGTGGCCTTCTAAGAGACAACCCTGGGAATGGACAGACCTTTGGAAATGTCAATGTGGCTTATGAAGTGGAAAGCCACTTGAACATGTGACATGTTTTGCGGACTGGCCCTTTAAGAGGCAGACCCTAGAAGTGGACAAACCCTTGAAGAGGTGACAAATTTAGGGAATTATGTCCTTTAAGAGGTTGACCAGGGTTGTGTACAAACCCTCAAAACAACAGCATTTTAAGTGTACTGGCCCTTTAAGAGGTGGACCTGGGAAGCTTACGGACCTTTAAAATTGGCAATACTTTAAGGTGACTGGCCTATGAAGAGGATGACCATGGAAGTGGACAGTCCTTAAAGATGCATTATTGTGTGTGGGTGGCCTTCTAAGAGACAACCCTGGGAATGGACAGACCTTTGGAAATGTCAATGTGGCTTATGAAGTGGAAAGCCACTTGAACATGTGACATGTTTTGCGGACTGGCCCTTTAAGAGGCAGACCCTAGAAGTGGACAAACCCTTGAAGAGGTGACAAATTTAGGGAATTATGTCCTTTAAGAGGTTGACCAGGGTTGTGTACAAACCCTTGAAACAACAGCATTTTAAGTGTACTGGCCCTTTAAGAGGTGGACCTGGGAAGCTTACAGACCTTTAAAATTGGCAATACTTTAAGGTGACTGGCCTATGAAGAGGATGACCATGGAAGTGGACAGTCCTTAAAGATGCATTATTGTGTGTGGGTGGCCTTCTAAGAGACAACCCTGGGAATGGACAGACCTTTGGAAATGTCAATGTGGCTTATGAAGTGGAAAGCCACTTGAACATGTGACATGTTTTGCGGACTGGCCCTTTAAGAGGCAGACCCTAGAAGTGGACAAACCCTTGAAGAGGTGACAAATTTAGGGAATTATGTCCTTTAAGAGGTTGACCAGGGTTGTGTACAAACCCTCAAAACAACAGCATTTTAAGTGTACTGGCCCTTTAAGAGGTGGACCTGGGAAGCTTACGGACCTTTAAAATTGGCAATACTTTAAGGTGACTGGCCTATGAAGAGGATGACCATGGAAGTGGACAGTCCTTAAAGATGCATTATTGTGTGTGGGTGGCCTTCTAAGAGACAACCCTGGGAATGGACAGACCTTTGGAAATGTCAATGTGGCTTATGAAGTGGAAAGCCACTTGAACATGTGACATGTTTTGCGGACTGGCCCTTTAAGAGGCAGACCCTAGAAGTGGACAAACCCTTGAAGAGGTGACAAATTTAGGGAATTATGTCCTTTAAGAGGTTGACCAGGGTTGTGTACAAACCCTCAAAACAACAGCATTTTAAGTGTACTGGCCCTTTAAGAGGTGGACCTGGGAAGCTTACGGACCTTTAAAATTGGCAATACTTTAAGGTGACTGGCCTATGAAGAGGATGACCATGGAAGTGGACAGTCCTTAAAGATGCATTATTGTGTGTGGGTGGCCTTCTAAGAGACAACCCTGGGAATGGACAGACCTTTGGAAATGTCAATGTGGCTTATGAAGTGGAAAGCCACTTGAACATGTGACATGTTTTGCGGACTGGCCCTTTAAGAGGCAGACCCTAGAAGTGGACAAACCCTTGAAGAGGTGACAAATTTAGGGAATTATGTCCTTTAAGAGGTTGACCAGGGTTGTGTACAAACCCTTGAAACAACAGCATTTTAAGTGTACTGGCCCTTTAAGAGGTGGACCTGGGAAGCTTACGGACCTTTAAAATTGGCAATACTTTAAGGTGACTGGCCTATGAAGAGGATGACCATGGAAGTGGACAGTCCTTAAAGATGCATTATTGTGTGTGGGTGGCCTTCTAAGAGACAACCCTGGGAATGGACAGACCTTTGGAAATGTCAATGTGGCTTATGAAGTGGAAAGCCACTTGAACATGTGACATGTTTTGCGGACTGGCCCTTTAAGAGGCAGACCCTAGAAGTGGACAAACCCTTGAAGAGGTGACAAATTTAGGGAATTATGTCCTTTAAGAGGTTGACCAGGGTTGTGTACAAACCCTTGAAACAACAGCATTTTAAGTGTACTGGCCCTTTAAGAGGTGGACCTGGGAAGCTTACAGACCTTTAAAATTGGCAATTCTTTAAGGTGACTGGCCTATGAAGAGGATGACCATGGAAGTGGACAGTCCTTAAAGATGCATTATTGTGTGTGGGTGGCCTTCTAAGAGACAACCCTGGGAATGGACAGACCTTTGGAAATGTCAATGTGGCTTATGAAGTGGAAAGCCACTTGAACATGTGACATGTTTTGCGGACTGGCCCTTTAAGAGGCAGACCCTAGAAGTGGACAAACCCTTGAAGAGGTGACAAATTTAGGGAATTATGTCCTTTAAGAGGTTGACCAGGGTTGTGTACAAACCCTCAAAACAACAGCATTTTAAGTGTACTGGCCCTTTAAGAGGTGGACCTGGGAAGCTTACGGACCTTTAAAATTGGCAATACTTTAAGGTGACTGGCCTATGAAGAGGATGACCATGGAAGTGGACAGTCCTTAAAGATGCATTATTGTGTGTGGGTGGCCTTCTAAGAGACAACCCTGGGAATGGACAGACCTTTGGAAATGTCAATGTGGCTTATGAAGTGGAAAGCCACTTGAACATGTGACATGTTTTGCGGACTGGCCCTTTAAGAGGCAGACCCTAGAAGTGGACAAACCCTTGAAGAGGTGACAAATTTAGGGAATTATGTCCTTTAAGAGGTTGACCAGGGTTGTGTACAAACCCTTGAAACAACAGCATTTTAAGTGTACTGGCCCTTTAAGAGGTGGACCTGGGAAGCTTACAGACCTTTAAAATTGGCAATACTTTAAGGTGACTGGCCTATGAAGAGGATGACCATGGAAGTGGACAGTCCTTAAAGATGCATTATTGTGTGTGGGTGGCCTTCTAAGAGACAACCCTGGGAATGGACAGACCTTTGGAAATGTCAATGTGGCTTATGAAGTGGAAAGCCACTTGAACATGTGACATGTTTTGCGGACTGGCCCTTTAAGAGGCAGACCCTAGAAGTGGACAAACCCTTGAAGAGGTGACAAATTTAGGGAATTATGTCCTTTAAGAGGTTGACCAGGGTTGTGTACAAACCCTCAAAACAACAGCATTTTAAGTGTACTGGCCCTTTAAGAGGTGGACCTGGGAAGCTTACGGACCTTTAAAATTGGCAATACTTTAAGGTGACTGGCCTATGAAGAGGATGACCATGGAAGTGGACAGTCCTTAAAGATGCATTATTGTGTGTGGGTGGCCTTCTAAGAGACAACCCTGGGAATGGACAGACCTTTGGAAATGTCAATGTGGCTTATGAAGTGGAAAGCCACTTGAACATGTGACATGTTTTGCGGACTGGCCCTTTAAGAGGCAGACCCTAGAAGTGGACAAACCCTTGAAGAGGTGACAAATTTAGGGAATTATGTCCTTTAAGAGGTTGACCAGGGTTGTGTACAAACCCTCAAAACAACAGCATTTTAAGTGTACTGGCCCTTTAAGAGGTGGACCTGGGAAGCTTACGGACCTTTAAAATTGGCAATACTTTAAGGTGACTGGCCTATGAAGAGGATGACCATGGAAGTGGACAGTCCTTAAAGATGCATTATTGTGTGTGGGTGGCCTTCTAAGAGACAACCCTGGGAATGGACAGACCTTTGGAAATGTCAATGTGGCTTATGAAGTGGAAAGCCACTTGAACATGTGACATGTTTTGCGGACTGGCCCTTTAAGAGGCAGACCCTAGAAGTGGACAAACCCTTGAAGAGGTGACAAATTTAGGGAATTATGTCCTTTAAGAGGTTGACCAGGGTTGTGTACAAACCCTTGAAACAACAGCATTTTAAGTGTACTGGCCCTTTAAGAGGTGGACCTGGGAAGCTTACGGACCTTTAAAATTGGCAATACTTTAAGGTGACTGGCCTATGAAGAGGATGACCATGGAAGTGGACAGTCCTTAAAGATGCATTATTGTGTGTGGGTGGCCTTCTAAGAGACAACCCTGGGAATGGACAGACCTTTGGAAATGTCAATGTGGCTTATGAAGTGGAAAGCCACTTGAACATGTGACATGTTTTGCGGACTGGCCCTTTAAGAGGCAGACCCTAGAAGTGGACAAACCCTTGAAGAGGTGACAAATTTAGGGAATTATGTCCTTTAAGAGGTTGACCAGGGTTGTGTACAAACCCTTGAAACAACAGCATTTTAAGTGTACTGGCCCTTTAAGAGGTGGACCTGGGAAGCTTACAGACCTTTAAAATTGGCAATACTTTAAGGTGACTGGCCTATGAAGAGGATGACCATGGAAGTGGACAGTCCTTAAAGATGCATTATTGTGTGTGGGTGGCCTTCTAAGAGACAACCCTGGGAATGGACAGACCTTTGGAAATGTCAATGTGGCTTATGAAGTGGAAAGCCACTTGAACATGTGACATGTTTTGCGGACTGGCCCTTTAAGAGGCAGACCCTAGAAGTGGACAAACCCTTGAAGAGGTGACAAATTTAGGGAATTATGTCCTTTAAGAGGTTGACCAGGGTTGTGTACAAACCCTCAAAACAACAGCATTTTAAGTGTACTGGCCCTTTAAGAGGTGGACCTGGGAAGCTTACGGACCTTTAAAATTGGCAATACTTTAAGGTGACTGGCCTATGAAGAGGATGACCATGGAAGTGGACAGTCCTTAAAGATGCATTATTGTGTGTGGGTGGCCTTCTAAGAGACAACCTTGGGAATGGACAGACCTTTGGAAATGTCAATGTGGCTTATGAAGTGGAAAGCCACTTGAACATGTGACATGTTTTGCGGACTGGCCCTTTAAGAGGCAGACCCTAGAAGTGGACAAACCCTTGAAGAGGTGACAAATTTAGGGAATTATGTCCTTTAAGAGGTTGACCAGGGTTGTGTACAAACCCTCGAAACAACAGCATTTTAAGTGTACTGGCCCTTTAAGAGGTGGACCTGGGAAGCTTACGGACCTTCAAAATTGGCAATACTTTAAGGTGACTGGCCTATGAAGAGGATGACCATGGAAGTGGACAGTCCTTAAAGATGCATTATTGTGTGTGGGTGGCCTTCTAAGAGACAACCCTGGGAATGGACAGACCTTTGGAAATGTCAATGTGGCTTATGAAGTGGAAAGCCACTTGAACATGTGACATGTTTTGCGGACTGGCCCTTTAAGAGGCAGACCCTAGAAGTGGACAAACCCTTGAAGAGGTGACAAATTTAGGGAATTATGTCCTTTAAGAGGTTGACCAGGGTTGTGTACAAACCCTCGAAACAACAGCATTTTAAGTGTACTGGCCCTTTAAGAGGTGGACCTGGGAAGCTTACGGACCTTCAAAATTGGCAATACTTTAAGGTGACTGGCCTATGAAGAGGATGACCATGGAAGTGGACAGTCCTTAAAGATGCATTATTGTGTGTGGGTGGCCTTCTAAGAGACAACCCTGGGAATGGACAGACCTTTGGAAATGTCAATGTGGCTTATGAAGTGGAAAGCCACTTGAACATGTGACATGTTTTGCGGACTGGCCCTTTAAGAGGCAGACCCTAGAAGTGGACAAACCCTTGAAGAGGTGACAAATTTAGGGAATTATGTCCTTTAAGAGGTTGACCAGGGTTGTGTACAAACCCTTGAAACAACAGCATTTTAAGTGTACTGGCCCTTTAAGAGGTGGACCTGGGAAGCTTACAGACCTTTAAAATTGGCAATACTTTAAGGTGACTGGCCTATGAAGAGGATGACCATGGAAGTGGACAGTCCTTAAAGATGCATTATTGTGTGTGGGTGGCCTTCTAAGAGACAACCCTGGGAATGGACAGACCTTTGGAAATGTCAATGTGGCTTATGAAGTGGAAAGCCACTTGAACATGTGACATGTTTTGCGGACTGGCCCTTTAAGAGGCAGACCCTAGAAGTGGACAAACCCTTGAAGAGGTGACAAATTTAGGGAATTATGTCCTTTAAGAGGTTGACCAGGGTTGTGTACAAACCCTCAAAACAACAGCATTTTAAGTGTACTGGCCCTTTAAGAGGTGGACCTGGGAAGCTTACGGACCTTTAAAATTGGCAATACTTTAAGGTGACTGGCCTATGAAGAGGATGACCATGGAAGTGGACAGTCCTTAAAGATGCATTATTGTGTGTGGGTGGCCTTCTAAGAGACAACCCTGGGAATGGACAGACCTTTGGAAATGTCAATGTGGCTTATGAAGTGGAAAGCCACTTGAACATGTGACATGTTTTGCGGACTGGCCCTTTAAGAGGCAGACCCTAGAAGTGGACAAACCCTTGAAGAGGTGACAAATTTAGGGAATTATGTCCTTTAAGAGGTTGACCAGGGTTGTGTACAAACCCTTGAAACAACAGCATTTTAAGTGTACTGGCCCTTTAAGAGGTGGACCTGGGAAGCTTACGGACCTTTAAAATTGGCAATACTTTAAGGTGACTGGCCTATGAAGAGGATGACCATGGAAGTGGACAGTCCTTAAAGATGCATTATTGTGTGTGGGTGGCCTTCTAAGAGACAACCCTGGGAATGGACAGACCTTTGGAAATGTCAATGTGGCTTATGAAGTGGAAAGCCACTTGAACATGTGACATGTTTTGCGGACTGGCCCTTTAAGAGGCAGACCCTAGAAGTGGACAAACCCTTGAAGAGGTGACAAATTTAGGGAATTATGTCCTTTAAGAGGTTGACCAGGGTTGTGTACAAACCCTTGAAACAACAGCATTTTAAGTGTACTGGCCCTTTAAGAGGTGGACCTGGGAAGCTTACGGACCTTTAAAATTGGCAATACTTTAAGGTGACTGGCCTATGAAGAGGATGACCATGGAAGTGGACAGTCCTTAAAGATGCATTATTGTGTGTGGGTGGCCTTCTAAGAGACAACCCTGGGAATGGACAGACCTTTGGAAATGTCAATGTGGCTTATGAAGTGGAAAGCCACTTGAACATGTGACATGTTTTGCGGACTGGCCCTTTAAGAGGCAGACCCTAGAAGTGGACAAACCCTTGAAGAGGTGACAAATTTAGGGAATTATGTCCTTTAAGAGGTTGACCAGGGTTGTGTACAAACCCTTGAAACAACAGCATTTTAAGTGTACTGGCCCTTTAAGAGGTGGACCTGGGAAGCTTACAGACCTTTAAAATTGGCAATACTTTAAGGTGACTGGCCTATGAAGAGGATGACCATGGAAGTGGACAGTCCTTAAAGATGCATTATTGTGTGTGGGTGGCCTTCTAAGAGACAACCCTGGGAATGGACAGACCTTTGGAAATGTCAATGTGGCTTATGAAGTGGAAAGCCACTTGAACATGTGACATGTTTTGCGGACTGGCCCTTTAAGAGGCAGACCCTAGAAGTGGACAAACCCTTGAAGAGGTGACAAATTTAGGGAATTATGTCCTTTAAGAGGTTGACCAGGGTTGTGTACAAACCCTCGAAACAACAGCATTTTAAGTGTACTGGCCCTTTAAGAGGTGGACCTGGGAAGCTTACGGACCTTCAAAATTGGCAATACTTTAAGGTGACTGGCCTATGAAGAGGATGACCATGGAAGTGGACAGTCCTTAAAGATGCATTATTGTGTGTGGGTGGCCTTCTAAGAGACAACCCTGGGAATGGACAGACCTTTGGAAATGTCAATGTGGCTTATGAAGTGGAAAGCCACTTGAACATGTGACATGTTTTGCGGACTGGCCCTTTAAGAGGCAGACCCTAGAAGTGGACAAACCCTTGAAGAGGTGACAAATTTAGGGAATTATGTCCTTTAAGAGGTTGACCAGGGTTGTGTACAAACCCTCGAAACAACAGCATTTTAAGTGTACTGGCCCTTTAAGAGGTGGACCTGGGAAGCTTACGGACCTTCAAAATTGGCAATACTTTAAGGTGACTGGCCTATGAAGAGGATGACCATGGAAGTGGACAGTCCTTAAAGATGCATTATTGTGTGTGGGTGGCCTTCTAAGAGACAACCCTGGGAATGGACAGACCTTTGGAAATGTCAATGTGGCTTATGAAGTGGAAAGCCACTTGAACATGTGACATGTTTTGCGGACTGGCCCTTTAAGAGGCAGACCCTAGAAGTGGACAAACCCTTGAAGAGGTGACAAATTTAGGGAATTATGTCCTTTAAGAGGTTGACCAGGGTTGTGTACAAACCCTTGAAACAACAGCATTTTAAGTGTACTGGCCCTTTAAGAGGTGGACCTGGGAAGCTTACAGACCTTTAAAATTGGCAATTCTTTAAGGTGACTGGCCTATGAAGAGGATGACCATGGAAGTGGACAGTCCTTAAAGATGCATTATTGTGTGTGGGTGGCCTTCTAAGAGACAACCCTGGGAATGGACAGACCTTTGGAAATGTCAATGTGGCTTATGAAGTGGAAAGCCACTTGAACATGTGACATGTTTTGCGGACTGGCCCTTTAAGAGGCAGACCCTAGAAGTGGACAAACCCTTGAAGAGGTGACAAATTTAGGGAATTATGTCCTTTAAGAGGTTGACCAGGGTTGTGTACAAACCCTCAAAACAACAGCATTTTAAGTGTACTGGCCCTTTAAGAGGTGGACCTGGGAAGCTTACGGACCTTTAAAATTGGCAATACTTTAAGGTGACTGGCCTATGAAGAGGATGACCATGGAAGTGGACAGTCCTTAAAGATGCATTATTGTGTGTGGGTGGCCTTCTAAGAGACAACCCTGGGAATGGACAGACCTTTGGAAATGTCAATGTGGCTTATGAAGTGGAAAGCCACTTGAACATGTGACATGTTTTGCGGACTGGCCCTTTAAGAGGCAGACCCTAGAAGTGGACAAACCCTTGAAGAGGTGACAAATTTAGGGAATTATGTCCTTTAAGAGGTTGACCAGGGTTGTGTACAAACCCTTGAAACAACAGCATTTTAAGTGTACTGGCCCTTTAAGAGGTGGACCTGGGAAGCTTACAGACCTTTAAAATTGGCAATACTTTAAGGTGACTGGCCTATGAAGAGGATGACCATGGAAGTGGACAGTCCTTAAAGATGCATTATTGTGTGTGGGTGGCCTTCTAAGAGACAACCCTGGGAATGGACAGACCTTTGGAAATGTCAATGTGGCTTATGAAGTGGAAAGCCACTTGAACATGTGACATGTTTTGCGGACTGGCCCTTTAAGAGGCAGACCCTAGAAGTGGACAAACCCTTGAAGAGGTGACAAATTTAGGGAATTATGTCCTTTAAGAGGTTGACCAGGGTTGTGTACAAACCCTCAAAACAACAGCATTTTAAGTGTACTGGCCCTTTAAGAGGTGGACCTGGGAAGCTTACGGACCTTTAAAATTGGCAATACTTTAAGGTGACTGGCCTATGAAGAGGATGACCATGGAAGTGGACAGTCCTTAAAGATGCATTATTGTGTGTGGGTGGCCTTCTAAGAGACAACCCTGGGAATGGACAGACCTTTGGAAATGTCAATGTGGCTTATGAAGTGGAAAGCCACTTGAACATGTGACATGTTTTGCGGACTGGCCCTTTAAGAGGCAGACCCTAGAAGTGGACAAACCCTTGAAGAGGTGACAAATTTAGGGAATTATGTCCTTTAAGAGGTTGACCAGGGTTGTGTACAAACCCTCAAAACAACAGCATTTTAAGTGTACTGGCCCTTTAAGAGGTGGACCTGGGAAGCTTACGGACCTTTAAAATTGGCAATACTTTAAGGTGACTGGCCTATGAAGAGGATGACCATGGAAGTGGACAGTCCTTAAAGATGCATTATTGTGTGTGGGTGGCCTTCTAAGAGACAACCCTGGGAATGGACAGACCTTTGGAAATGTCAATGTGGCTTATGAAGTGGAAAGCCACTTGAACATGTGACATGTTTTGCGGACTGGCCCTTTAAGAGGCAGACCCTAGAAGTGGACAAACCCTTGAAGAGGTGACAAATTTAGGGAATTATGTCCTTTAAGAGGTTGACCAGGGTTGTGTACAAACCCTTGAAACAACAGCATTTTAAGTGTACTGGCCCTTTAAGAGGTGGACCTGGGAAGCTTACGGACCTTTAAAATTGGCAATACTTTAAGGTGACTGGCCTATGAAGAGGATGACCATGGAAGTGGACAGTCCTTAAAGATGCATTATTGTGTGTGGGTGGCCTTCTAAGAGACAACCCTGGGAATGGACAGACCTTTGGAAATGTCAATGTGGCTTATGAAGTGGAAAGCCACTTGAACATGTGACATGTTTTGCGGACTGGCCCTTTAAGAGGCAGACCCTAGAAGTGGACAAACCCTTGAAGAGGTGACAAATTTAGGGAATTATGTCCTTTAAGAGGTTGACCAGGGTTGTGTACAAACCCTTGAAACAACAGCATTTTAAGTGTACTGGCCCTTTAAGAGGTGGACCTGGGAAGCTTACAGACCTTTAAAATTGGCAATACTTTAAGGTGACTGGCCTATGAAGAGGATGACCATGGAAGTGGACAGTCCTTAAAGATGCATTATTGTGTGTGGGTGGCCTTCTAAGAGACAACCCTGGGAATGGACAGACCTTTGGAAATGTCAATGTGGCTTATGAAGTGGAAAGCCACTTGAACATGTGACATGTTTTGCGGACTGGCCCTTTAAGAGGCAGACCCTAGAAGTGGACAAACCCTTGAAGAGGTGACAAATTTAGGGAATTATGTCCTTTAAGAGGTTGACCAGGGTTGTGTACAAACCCTTGAAACAACAGCATTTTAAGTGTACTGGCCCTTTAAGAGGTGGACCTGGGAAGCTTACAGACCTTTAAAATTGGCAATTCTTTAAGGTGACTGGCCTATGAAGAGGATGACCATGGAAGTGGACAGTCCTTAAAGATGCATTATTGTGTGTGGGTGGCCTTCTAAGAGACAACCCTGGGAATGGACAGACCTTTGGAAATGTCAATGTGGCTTATGAAGTGGAAAGCCACTTGAACATGTGACATGTTTTGCGGACTGGCCCTTTAAGAGGCAGACCCTAGAAGTGGACAAACCCTTGAAGAGGTGACAAATTTAGGGAATTATGTCCTTTAAGAGGTTGACCAGGGTTGTGTACAAACCCTCAAAACAACAGCATTTTAAGTGTACTGGCCCTTTAAGAGGTGGACCTGGGAAGCTTACGGACCTTTAAAATTGGCAATACTTTAAGGTGACTGGCCTATGAAGAGGATGACCATGGAAGTGGACAGTCCTTAAAGATGCATTATTGTGTGTGGGTGGCCTTCTAAGAGACAACCCTGGGAATGGACAGACCTTTGGAAATGTCAATGTGGCTTATGAAGTGGAAAGCCACTTGAACATGTGACATGTTTTGCGGACTGGCCCTTTAAGAGGCAGACCCTAGAAGTGGACAAACCCTTGAAGAGGTGACAAATTTAGGGAATTATGTCCTTTAAGAGGTTGACCAGGGTTGTGTACAAACCCTTGAAACAACAGCATTTTAAGTGTACTGGCCCTTTAAGAGGTGGACCTGGGAAGCTTACAGACCTTTAAAATTGGCAATACTTTAAGGTGACTGGCCTATGAAGAGGATGACCATGGAAGTGGACAGTCCTTAAAGATGCATTATTGTGTGTGGGTGGCCTTCTAAGAGACAACCCTGGGAATGGACAGACCTTTGGAAATGTCAATGTGGCTTATGAAGTGGAAAGCCACTTGAACATGTGACATGTTTTGCGGACTGGCCCTTTAAGAGGCAGACCCTAGAAGTGGACAAACCCTTGAAGAGGTGACAAATTTAGGGAATTATGTCCTTTAAGAGGTTGACCAGGGTTGTGTACAAACCCTCAAAACAACAGCATTTTAAGTGTACTAGCCCTTTAAGAGGTGGACCTGGGAAGCTTACGGACCTTTAAAATTGGCAATACTTTAAGGTGACTGGCCTATGAAGAGGATGACCATGGAAGTGGACAGTCCTTAAAGATGCATTATTGTGTGTGGGTGGCCTTCTAAGAGACAACCTTGGGAATGGACAGACCTTTGGAAATGTCAATGTGGCTTATGAAGTGGAAAGCCACTTGAACATGTGACATGTTTTGCGGACTGGCCCTTTAAGAGGCAGACCCTAGAAGTGGACAAACCCTTGAAGAGGTGACAAATTTAGGGAATTATGTCCTTTAAGAGGTTGACCAGGGTTGTGTACAAACCCTTGAAACAACAGCATTTTAAGTGTACTGGCCCTTTAAGAGGTGGACCTGGGAAGCTTACAGACCTTTAAAATTGGCAATACTTTAAGGTGACTGGCCTATGAAGAGGATGACCATGGAAGTGGACAGTCCTTAAAGATGCATTATTGTGTGTGGGTGGCCTTCTAAGAGACAACCCTGGGAATGGACAGACCTTTGGAAATGTCAATGTGGCTTATGAAGTGGAAAGCCACTTGAACATGTGACATGTTTTGCGGACTGGCCCTTTAAGAGGCAGACCCTAGAAGTGGACAAACCCTTGAAGAGGTGACAAATTTAGGGAATTATGTCCTTTAAGAGGTTGACCAGGGTTGTGTACAAACCCTTGAAACAACAGCATTTTAAGTGTACTGGCCCTTTAAGAGGTGGACCTGGGAAGCTTACAGACCTTTAAAATTGGCAATACTTTAAGGTGACTGGCCTATGAAGAGGATGACCATGGAAGTGGACAGTCCTTAAAGATGCATTATTGTGTGTGGGTGGCCTTCTAAGAGACAACCCTGGGAATGGACAGACCTTTGGAAATGTCAATGTGGCTTATGAAGTGGAAAGCCACTTGAACATGTGACATGTTTTGCGGACTGGCCCTTTAAGAGGCAGACCGTAGAAGTGGACAAACCCTTGAAGAGGTGACAAATTTAGGGAATTATGTCCTTTAAGAGGTTGACCAGGGTTGTGTACAAACCCTCAAAACAACAGCATTTTAAGTGTACTGGCCCTTTAAGAGGTGGACCTGGGAAGCTTACGGACCTTTAAAATTGGCAATACTTTAAGGTGACTGGCCTATGAAGAGGATGACCATGGAAGTGGACAGTCCTTAAAGATGCATTATTGTGTGTGGGTGGCCTTCTAAGAGACAACCCTGGGAATGGACAGACCTTTGGAAATGTCAATGTGGCTTATGAAGTGGAAAGCCACTTGAACATGTGACATGTTTTGCGGACTGGCCCTTTAAGAGGCAGACCCTAGAAGTGGACAAACCCTTGAAGAGGTGACAAATTTAGGGAATTATGTCCTTTAAGAGGTTGACCAGGGTTGTGTACAAACCCTCAAAACAACAGCATTTTAAGTGTACTGGCCCTTAAAGAGGTGGACCTGGGAAGCTTACGGACCTTTAAAATTGGCAATACTTTAAGGTGACTGGCCTATGAAGAGGATGACCATGGAAGTGGACAGTCCTTAAAGATGCATTATTGTGTGTGGGTGGCCTTCTAAGAGACAACCCTGGGAATGGACAGACCTTTGGAAATGTCAATGTGGCTTATGAAGTGGAAAGCCACTTGAACATGTGACATGTTTTGCGGACTGGCCCTTTAAGAGGCAGACCCTAGAAGTGGACAAACCCTTGAAGAGGTGACAAATTTAGGGAATTATGTCCTTTAAGAGGTTGACCAGGGTTGTGTACAAACCCTCAAAACAACAGCATTTTAAGTGTACTGGCCCTTTAAGAGGTGGACCTGGGAAGCTTACGGACCTTTAAAATTGGCAATACTTTAAGGTGACTGGCCTATGAAGAGGATGACCATGGAAGTGGACAGTCCTTAAAGATGCATTATTGTGTGTGGGTGGCCTTCTAAGAGACAACCCTGGGAATGGACAGACCTTTGGAAATGTCAATGTGGCTTATGAAGTGGAAAGCCACTTGAACATGTGACATGTTTTGCGGACTGGCCCTTTAAGAGGCAGACCCTAGAAGTGGACAAACCCTTGAAGAGGTGACAAATTTAGGGAATTATGTCCTTTAAGAGGTTGACCAGGGTTGTGTACAAACCCTTGAAACAACAGCATTTTAAGTGTACTGGCCCTTTAAGAGGTGGACCTGGGAAGCTTACAGACCTTTAAAATTGGCAATACTTTAAGGTGACTGGCCTATGAAGAGGATGACCATGGAAGTGGACAGTCCTTAAAGATGCATTATTGTGTGTGGGTGGCCTTCTAAGAGACAACCCTGGGAATGGACAGACCTTTGGAAATGTCAATGTGGCTTATGAAGTGGAAAGCCACTTGAACATGTGACATGTTTTGCGGACTGGCCCTTTAAGAGGCAGACCCTAGAAGTGGACAAACCCTTGAAGAGGTGACAAATTTAGGGAATTATGTCCTTTAAGAGGTTGACCAGGGTTGTGTACAAACCCTCAAAACAACAGCATTTTAAGTGTACTGGCCCTTTAAGAGGTGGACCTGGGAAGCTTACGGACCTTTAAAATTGGCAATACTTTAAGGTGACTGGCCTATGAAGAGGATGACCATGGAAGTGGACAGTCCTTAAAGATGCATTATTGTGTGTGGGTGGCCTTCTAAGAGACAACCCTGGGAATGGACAGACCTTTGGAAATGTCAATGTGGCTTATGAAGTGGAAAGCCACTTGAACATGTGACATGTTTTGCGGACTGGCCCTTTAAGAGGCAGACCCTAGAAGTGGACAAACCCTTGAAGAGGTGACAAATTTAGGGAATTATGTCCTTTAAGAGGTTGACCAGGGTTGTGTACAAACCCTCAAAACAACAGCATTTTAAGTGTACTGGCCCTTTAAGAGGTGGACCTGGGAAGCTTACGGACCTTTAAAATTGGCAATACTTTAAGGTGACTGGCCTATGAAGAGGATGACCATGGAAGTGGACAGTCCTTAAAGATGCATTATTGTGTGTGGGTGGCCTTCTAAGAGACAACCCTGGGAATGGACAGACCTTTGGAAATGTCAATGTGGCTTATGAAGTGGAAAGCCACTTGAACATGTGACATGTTTTGCGGACTGGCCCTTTAAGAGGCAGACCCTAGAAGTGGACAAACCCTTGAAGAGGTGACAAATTTAGGGAATTATGTCCTTTAAGAGGTTGACCAGGGTTGTGTACAAACCCTTGAAACAACAGCATTTTAAGTGTACTGGCCCTTTAAGAGGTGGACCTGGGAAGCTTACGGACCTTTAAAATTGGCAATACTTTAAGGTGACTGGCCTATGAAGAGGATGACCATGGAAGTGGACAGTCCTTAAAGATGCATTATTGTGTGTGGGTGGCCTTCTAAGAGACAACCCTGGGAATGGACAGACCTTTGGAAATGTCAATGTGGCTTATGAAGTGGAAAGCCACTTGAACATGTGACATGTTTTGCGGACTGGCCCTTTAAGAGGCAGACCCTAGAAGTGGACAAACCCTTGAAGAGGTGACAAATTTAGGGAATTATGTCCTTTAAGAGGTTGACCAGGGTTGTGTACAAACCCTTGAAACAACAGCATTTTAAGTGTACTGGCCCTTTAAGAGGTGGACCTGGGAAGCTTACAGACCTTTAAAATTGGCAATACTTTAAGGTGACTGGCCTATGAAGAGGATGACCATGGAAGTGGACAGTCCTTAAAGATGCATTATTGTGTGTGGGTGGCCTTCTAAGAGACAACCCTGGGAATGGACAGACCTTTGGAAATGTCAATGTGGCTTATGAAGTGGAAAGCCACTTGAACATGTGACATGTTTTGCGGACTGGCCCTTTAAGAGGCAGACCCTAGAAGTGGACAAACCCTTGAAGAGGTGACAAATTTAGGGAATTATGTCCTTTAAGAGGTTGACCAGGGTTGTGTACAAACCCTCAAAACAACAGCATTTTAAGTGTACTGGCCCTTTAAGAGGTGGACCTGGGAAGCTTACGGACCTTTAAAATTGGCAATACTTTAAGGTGACTGGCCTATGAAGAGGATGACCATGGAAGTGGACAGTCCTTAAAGATGCATTATTGTGTGTGGGTGGCCTTCTAAGAGACAACCTTGGGAATGGACAGACCTTTGGAAATGTCAATGTGGCTTATGAAGTGGAAAGCCACTTGAACATGTGACATGTTTTGCGGACTGGCCCTTTAAGAGGCAGACCCTAGAAGTGGACAAACCCTTGAAGAGGTGACAAATTTAGGGAATTATGTCCTTTAAGAGGTTGACCAGGGTTGTGTACAAACCCTCGAAACAACAGCATTTTAAGTGTACTGGCCCTTTAAGAGGTGGACCTGGGAAGCTTACGGACCTTCAAAATTGGCAATACTTTAAGGTGACTGGCCTATGAAGAGGATGACCATGGAAGTGGACAGTCCTTAAAGATGCATTATTGTGTGTGGGTGGCCTTCTAAGAGACAACCCTGGGAATGGACAGACCTTTGGAAATGTCAATGTGGCTTATGAAGTGGAAAGCCACTTGAACATGTGACATGTTTTGCGGACTGGCCCTTTAAGAGGCAGACCCTAGAAGTGGACAAACCCTTGAAGAGGTGACAAATTTAGGGAATTATGTCCTTTAAGAGGTTGACCAGGGTTGTGTACAAACCCTTGAAACAACAGCATTTTAAGTGTACTGGCCCTTTAAGAGGTGGACCTGGGAAGCTTACAGACCTTTAAAATTGGCAATACTTTAAGGTGACTGGCCTATGAAGAGGATGACCATGGAAGTGGACAGTCCTTAAAGATGCATTATTGTGTGTGGGTGGCCTTCTAAGAGACAACCCTGGGAATGGACAGACCTTTGGAAATGTCAATGTGGCTTATGAAGTGGAAAGCCACTTGAACATGTGACATGTTTTGCGGACTGGCCCTTTAAGAGGCAGACCCTAGAAGTGGACAAACCCTTGAAGAGGTGACAAATTTAGGGAATTATGTCCTTTAAGAGGTTGACCAGGGTTGTGTACAAACCCTCAAAACAACAGCATTTTAAGTGTACTGGCCCTTTAAGAGGTGGACCTGGGAAGCTTACGGACCTTTAAAATTGGCAATACTTTAAGGTGACTGGCCTATGAAGAGGATGACCATGGAAGTGGACAGTCCTTAAAGATGCATTATTGTGTGTGGGTGGCCTTCTAAGAGACAACCCTGGGAATGGACAGACCTTTGGAAATGTCAATGTGGCTTATGAAGTGGAAAGCCACTTGAACATGTGACATGTTTTGCGGACTGGCCCTTTAAGAGGCAGACCCTAGAAGTGGACAAACCCTTGAAGAGGTGACAAATTTAGGGAATTATGTCCTTTAAGAGGTTGACCAGGGTTGTGTACAAACCCTCAAAACAACAGCATTTTAAGTGTACTGGCCCTTTAAGAGGTGGACCTGGGAAGCTTACGGACCTTTAAAATTGGCAATACTTTAAGGTGACTGGCCTATGAAGAGGATGACCATGGAAGTGGACAGTCCTTAAAGATGCATTATTGTGTGTGGGTGGCCTTCTAAGAGACAACCCTGGGAATGGACAGACCTTTGGAAATGTCAATGTGGCTTATGAAGTGGAAAGCCACTTGAACATGTGACATGTTTTGCGGACTGGCCCTTTAAGAGGCAGACCCTAGAAGTGGACAAACCCTTGAAGAGGTGACAAATTTAGGGAATTATGTCCTTTAAGAGGTTGACCAGGGTTGTGTACAAACCCTTGAAACAACAGCATTTTAAGTGTACTGGCCCTTTAAGAGGTGGACCTGGGAAGCTTACGGACCTTTAAAATTGGCAATACTTTAAGGTGACTGGCCTATGAAGAGGATGACCATGGAAGTGGACAGTCCTTAAAGATGCATTATTGTGTGTGGGTGGCCTTCTAAGAGACAACCCTGGGAATGGACAGACCTTTGGAAATGTCAATGTGGCTTATGAAGTGGAAAGCCACTTGAACATGTGACATGTTTTGCGGACTGGCCCTTTAAGAGGCAGACCCTAGAAGTGGACAAACCCTTGAAGAGGTGACAAATTTAGGGAATTATGTCCTTTAAGAGGTTGACCAGGGTTGTGTACAAACCCTTGAAACAACAGCATTTTAAGTGTACTGGCCCTTTAAGAGGTGGACCTGGGAAGCTTACAGACCTTTAAAATTGGCAATACTTTAAGGTGACTGGCCTATGAAGAGGATGACCATGGAAGTGGACAGTCCTTAAAGATGCATTATTGTGTGTGGGTGGCCTTCTAAGAGACAACCCTGGGAATGGACAGACCTTTGGAAATGTCAATGTGGCTTATGAAGTGGAAAGCCACTTGAACATGTGACATGTTTTGCGGACTGGCCCTTTAAGAGGCAGACCCTAGAAGTGGACAAACCCTTGAAGAGGTGACAAATTTAGGGAATTATGTCCTTTAAGAGGTTGACCAGGGTTGTGTACAAACCCTCAAAACAACAGCATTTTAAGTGTACTGGCCCTTTAAGAGGTGGACCTGGGAAGCTTACGGACCTTTAAAATTGGCAATACTTTAAGGTGACTGGCCTATGAAGAGGATGACCATGGAAGTGGACAGTCCTTAAAGATGCATTATTGTGTGTGGGTGGCCTTCTAAGAGACAACCTTGGGAATGGACAGACCTTTGGAAATGTCAATGTGGCTTATGAAGTGGAAAGCCACTTGAACATGTGACATGTTTTGCGGACTGGCCCTTTAAGAGGCAGACCCTAGAAGTGGACAAACCCTTGAAGAGGTGACAAATTTAGGGAATTATGTCCTTTAAGAGGTTGACCAGGGTTGTGTACAAACCCTCAAAACAACAGCATTTTAAGTGTACTGGCCCTTTAAGAGGTGGACCTGGGAAGCTTACGGACCTTTAAAATTGGCAATACTTTAAGGTGACTGGCCTATGAAGAGGATGACCATGGAAGTGGACAGTCCTTAAAGATGCATTATTGTGTGTGGGTGGCCTTCTAAGAGACAACCCTGGGAATGGACAGACCTTTGGAAATGTCAATGTGGCTTATGAAGTGGAAAGCCACTTGAACATGTGACATGTTTTGCGGACTGGCCCTTTAAGAGGCAGACCCTAGAAGTGGACAAACCCTTGAAGAGGTGACAAATTTAGGGAATTATGTCCTTTAAGAGGTTGACCAGGGTTGTGTACAAACCCTTGAAACAACAGCATTTTAAGTGTACTGGCCCTTTAAGAGGTGGACCTGGGAAGCTTACAGACCTTTAAAATTGGCAATACTTTAAGGTGACTGGCCTATGAAGAGGATGACCATGGAAGTGGACAGTCCTTAAAGATGCATTATTGTGTGTGGGTGGCCTTCTAAGAGACAACCCTGGGAATGGACAGACCTTTGGAAATGTCAATGTGGCTTATGAAGTGGAAAGCCACTTGAACATGTGACATGTTTTGCGGACTGGCCCTTTAAGAGGCAGACCCTAGAAGTGGACAAACCCTTGAAGAGGTGACAAATTTAGGGAATTATGTCCTTTAAGAGGTTGACCAGGGTTGTGTACAAACCCTCAAAACAACAGCATTTTAAGTGTACTGGCCCTTTAAGAGGTGGACCTGGGAAGCTTACGGACCTTTAAAATTGGCAATACTTTAAGGTGACTGGCCTATGAAGAGGATGACCATGGAAGTGGACAGTCCTTAAAGATGCATTATTGTGTGTGGGTGGCCTTCTAAGAGACAACCCTGGGAATGGACAGACCTTTGGAAATGTCAATGTGGCTTATGAAGTGGAAAGCCACTTGAACATGTGACATGTTTTGCGGACTGGCCCCTTTAAGAGGCAGACCCTAGAAGTGGACAAACCCTTGAAGAGGTGACAAATTTAGGGAATTATGTCCTTTAAGAGGTTGACCAGGGTTGTGTACAAACCCTCAAAACAACAGCATTTTAAGTGTACTGGCCCTTTAAGAGGTGGACCTGGGAAGCTTACGGACCTTTAAAATTGGCAATACTTTAAGGTGACTGGCCTATGAAGAGGATGACCATGGAAGTGGACAGTCCTTAAAGATGCATTATTGTGTGTGGGTGGCCTTCTAAGAGACAACCCTGGGAATGGACAGACCTTTGGAAATGTCAATGTGGCTTATGAAGTGGAAAGCCACTTGAACATGTGACATGTTTTGCGGACTGGCCCTTTAAGAGGCAGACCCTAGAAGTGGACAAACCCTTGAAGAGGTGACAAATTTAGGGAATTATGTCCTTTAAGAGGTTGACCAGGGTTGTGTACAAACCCTTGAAACAACAGCATTTTAAGTGTACTGGCCCTTTAAGAGGTGGACCTGGGAAGCTTACGGACCTTTAAATTGGCAATACTTTAAGGTGACTGGCCTATGAAGAGGATGACCATGGAAGTGGACAGTCCTTAAAGATGCATTATTGTGTGTGGGTGGCCTTCTAAGAGACAACCCTGGGAATGGACAGACCTTTGGAAATGTCAATGTGGCTTATGAAGTGGAAAGCCACTTGAACATGTGACATGTTTTGCGGACTGGCCCTTTAAGAGGCAGACCCTAGAAGTGGACAAACCCTTGAAGAGGTGACAAATTTAGGGAATTATGTCCTTTAAGAGGTTGACCAGGGTTGTGTACAAACCCTTGAAACAACAGCATTTTAAGTGTACTGGCCCTTTAAGAGGTGGACCTGGGAAGCTTACAGACCTTTAAAATTGGCAATACTTTAAGGTGACTGGCCTATGAAGAGGATGACCATGGAAGTGGACAGTCCTTAAAGATGCATTATTGTGTGTGGGTGGCCTTCTAAGAGACAACCCTGGGAATGGACAGACCTTTGGAAATGTCAATGTGGCTTATGAAGTGGAAAGCCACTTGAACATGTGACATGTTTTGCGGACTGGCCCTTTAAGAGGCAGACCCTAGAAGTGGACAAACCCTTGAAGAGGTGACAAATTTAGGGAATTATGTCCTTTAAGAGGTTGACCAGGGTTGTGTACAAACCCTTGAAACAACAGCATTTTAAGTGTACTGGCCCTTTAAGAGGTGGACCTGGGAAGCTTACAGACCTTTAAAATTGGCAATTCTTTAAGGTGACTGGCCTATGAAGAGGATGACCATGGAAGTGGACAGTCCTTAAAGATGCATTATTGTGTGTGGGTGGCCTTCTAAGAGACAACCCTGGGAATGGACAGACCTTTGGAAATGTCAATGTGGCTTATGAAGTGGAAAGCCACTTGAACATGTGACATGTTTTGCGGACTGGCCCTTTAAGAGGCAGACCCTAGAAGTGGACAAACCCTTGAAGAGGTGACAAATTTAGGGAATTATGTCCTTTAAGAGGTTGACCAGGGTTGTGTACAAACCCTCAAAACAACAGCATTTTAAGTGTACTGGCCCTTTAAGAGGTGGACCTGGGAAGCTTACGGACCTTTAAAATTGGCAATACTTTAAGGTGACTGGCCTATGAAGAGGATGACCATGGAAGTGGACAGTCCTTAAAGATGCATTATTGTGTGTGGGTGGCCTTCTAAGAGACAACCCTGGGAATGGACAGACCTTTGGAAATGTCAATGTGGCTTATGAAGTGGAAAGCCACTTGAACATGTGACATGTTTTGCGGACTGGCCCTTTAAGAGGCAGACCCTAGAAGTGGACAAACCCTTGAAGAGGTGACAAATTTAGGGAATTATGTCCTTTAAGAGGTTGACCAGGGTTGTGTACAAACCCTTGAAACAACAGCATTTTAAGTGTACTGGCCCTTTAAGAGGTGGACCTGGGAAGCTTACAGACCTTTAAAATTGGCAATACTTTAAGGTGACTGGCCTATGAAGAGGATGACCATGGAAGTGGACAGTCCTTAAAGATGCATTATTGTGTGTGGGTGGCCTTCTAAGAGACAACCA
>NW_027102346.1:0-5000 GCF_035609145.1 Eleutherodactylus coqui
TTGAACTCCCCAGCATAAATAGACATGCTGTGGATTTAGAATATGCAGCTTTTTTCCAAAAACTTTTCCACACCCTGTAAATCCCCTGCACATGGCTTGTATTGAAAATTTAGAATTTCCGCAGCAATTCCGCCAGTGGAAATTCTGAAGTGTTTCCGTGTGTGAAGACAGCCTTAGGAGATAACAGCTCAGACTGCGTACAGATTATTGGTGCAAATTATACTTCACTTTTTTCCATTTTTATTAATATTATTTGGCTTCCAATTTGTCAAAGGGCCACTCCAGCCAAAACACATTTTTTATCCCTGCCTCCCTCACCTGATTGCCTATCACACTCTGGAGGTTTTCTATGCACTTTCCAGCCCCTCCCATGCAGCGCAGCATCCTGTCTAATGCTTATCAGGCACAATCTTTGCTGAATTGTTTTACTTTCATTTTCACAATTATCCCATGATGCACCACAGCGTTAACTGAGCCTATATCATTTTTTCCTGCTGGAAGGTGGAAGGGGACAGTTTAATTATCAGCACTTTCTATATTCACGTAAATAAGCTCCAGAGCATAAGTATGCAGTCAGGAAGATGAGCTGTGATCTCCTCTATTATAACTGTGTGACAGGAGATGTGTGATTAACATCAGTAAGAGTGATAGAAGTGTCTGTGTCCTGCTCTAGCCAGTTTTTGTGGTAGGTCCACCGAATAGTATCACACAAACTGAGAATCTAAATAGAAAATAAGTACATAACCCCAAGTAAATCTGAGATGGTCAGAACTGAGATCGCATAATCATCCAAGGAAAAAAAGGCCAGGAGGTTCAGACAAAAAGGCATAATTAACCAAGGTAACACCAGCTCACTTATGTATACTGGGGATAGCTGCATAATGAATGAATTTTAAAAGATCACTGGCCCTTTAATGAATGAAGAATCCTCAGCATATACAAATGAGAATTTTTTGCTTTTGGCTCTTTATTTTAAAGAGAATGCATTTTCCGTCTTTCTATACTGTTGATTTAAAGGTGACAGTATAATTGCACTTCCTCTTTACACTTGACTATAAGGGTTACAAAAGGAGGGTAAAAGTGATTCCAAGAAGCCAAGGGAGAATAATGAATGAATTTATCATTGTACAATTTCTGCACCTTAAGGGCAGTCTGGCACCAAAATAGCATTCATGAGCTAAATGGAACGCAGGTCCGAAAATAGCTTTCTAATCTTATAAACACTCAGTGGGTATAGATCTCAGCCTGATAATTTGATTAATGTTTCACAAGCTGCAGCCTTTTCTAAGGAGGCCATACAGATCTGTGCAAGACAAACTGTGATTCAAGGTGACATCACCGCATTGGATAGTTAATACTGGGATTTATTTTTTTACAGTATGAAAACTCACATAATGAGCCAGCAAGTCGCAGTTTTGTCAGATTGCACTATAGTGTAGCTTAGTCACTTTCCCTTCTGTAATTCTGGCTGCCTATTCCGGTTGACATTGACCCTAGGCTACTGCACGGAGGTTAAAGTTCAATGAAATGCCATGTTAATATTTGGGTGTTCTGTAGATCATCTTTTGCTTCTATTCACATCATCTCCTCCGCATGTCCACAGCAGTTTTGATTATCTCTCGTCCGGGCTCCATTGTTTGTAACTGTCAGGCACAAAATTGTGTTAAATTTCACATTATCCATTTAATTCCAATTATAGCATACCATGACAATGATGAACGGTATTAGGCTCTGTTCACATTTACGTCAAGGCTTTCATTTTCTGGTAGATTCCACAACTTTGTGCCAGATTCGATGGAACACATAATATAGTCTATCGGGGGGTCCATGGGGTTCACTTCATTTTGATGGCAGGAATAGCAGTGTGCGTTGCACTATTCTTGATGTCAGGTCTAAGCGGAGACTGCGGACAAATGCTCTGGGTGGAGCATCTAAAGCACGTGTCTATGTACCTGGGCTTATAAAAACCTGAACATCTTGAGCGGTACAATATTACACGTTATAATTAGAGATGAGCTAGCATACTCGGTAAGGCGATATACTCGAGAGAGCATCGCCTTTTTCGAGTACCTGCTGGATCGTCCCTGAAGATTCAGGGGGGCCGCGGGGTCGGAGGTGGCGCAGGGCAGCAAGGGGGAGAAGGGAGGAGAGTGAGAGAGATCCCTCTCTCTCTCTCCCTCCCGATCCCCTCTGCAACCTCCCACGGCCCCCCTAATCTTCAGGGACGAGCCAGCAGGTACTCGAAAAAGGCAATGCTCTCTCTCGAGTAAATTGCCTTACCGAGTATGCTCGCTCATCTCTAGTTATAATCATTAATCACTTCAAAAGGGTTGTTGATCCAGGGATTACTCCAATTGCCAGATTGGAGTTAGGACCTTGCCAGATAGCTGATAAGCATGTGTAAGAAGGAAGTTCAAGTTTGTGCTGTAATGAGATCTATTATGGTTCCTATAGTTATGTAATCCTGAACAACTTTTTCTGGCTGTCCTACATTACCGCAGTTTGTATATTTCTCTATGCAGTGTTGTATGTGACTTTCCATTAGCCTCAACGGTCAGGTAGGAGGTCTGGAGGACTTGAGATCATAGAGAGCTGCAAGTTGGAGAGCAATTCCAGTAGAACTGTGTCTTAAGAGGGACTACATTGCTGGGGAAGAGAGCTGCCAAAGGATTAAGGAGTTGGCTTGGGGAGCCACATGAGTCGTCGCCTGGTGAATCTGTGCCTGTTAGAGAGAGACAGTTGCACAAGAAAAGAGGCAGACGGTTTTGAGAAGTGTAGCTCCACAATGAGCCAAAAACGGTGTTGCTAAAAGAACAACACTGTAGGGACTTCAGCTTGAGAGACTGCTACGAAGGATTCATATATGCCTGTCCCTACTGTGACAGATATGTGCTAATTCCCTTACCCACCGTGAATCCTCATGGCCATTCAACACTGCCCAATGGGATCTGATGGCCTACCATCCTGGACTCTTGAGGCCTTTAAAATGGAGATTTGTTTTTGTATTTGGTTACAATAGAAATGTTGATGTTTACCGATGCTACTAAGCCAAGCTGGATTAGAAATATAGTGGCCTATTATTAAAAAAATGTTTAACAGAAACTAGTGTCTGGAAAATTGGCATAAAATAGATTCGAATTATGAGTCTTTCTGAAGAGGAGCAGTGGTGCACCTGCCATGGAAGAGGTCTATTCCATCGATATGAGGGCAAAAACACACTGGCTTATGCACAACTGTGCTCAGCGCTACGGAGTGTAGTAGCACATGAACAAGGTTGTTTTTTCCCCTTCTTGGGCTGTTCAAACTCCCTGCCATAGCGCAGTAGCTTGAAAAAAACGTTGGGAACATAGATCCTACCCAATCTTTCTCACACGTAGTGTTAACTACGTGTGGACATGTGGGGAAGATAGGGCAAGTCGTATATTTTTTGCCCGCACTATTAACAGGCGAGAATCCCACTAATGAAAACAAAATCATTGAAATCAATGCGGCCGTGATTATCACGGGACAAATACACACTCATGTGTTTAAGCCCTGAGTCTAATGCCGGCTGCACACGAGCGTGCACACGTTACGGCGCCCCCCAGAAGACCCCATACTTACCTGCGGATCCGGCGTTCTCGCTCCCGCATGATGCTTCCCTGCCCACCTCCGCCGCGTCATGTGACACGCCCACCGCGTCACATGACGCGGCCGGCCGCGTCATATGACGCAGTGGCAGTAGGCGGGGAAGCGTTTTCACAGCAGAAGATAGCGTGAACGGACGGCTTCCATTGACTGCAATGGAAGCCGTCCGTGCGTACACCCGCGGCAAATAATGAATGCGGCGGGTGAGGACGGGTGAAATCACGGTGCGGAATTCCGCGATGGAATTCCGCACCGTGAGCACTGAGCTATTAGGTTCAATAGAACCTAATAGCTGTGGGCAACGCAACGGATTTCTGCCGCGAATTACGCGGCGGAAATCCGTTCGTGGGAAGGAGGCCTAATAGAGTGATGAAGCTTGCTACATTTACATTTTGACTAACAGATAAGGATGAGCGAGTATACTCGCTAAGGCACTACTCGTCTGAGTAATGTGCCTTAGACGAGTATCTCCCTGCTCGTCCATAAAGATTCGGGGACCGCTGCGGCTGACAGGTGAGTCGCAGCGGGGAGCAGGGGAGAGCGGGCGGGAGAGAGGGAGAGAGAGATCTCCCCTCCGTTCCTCGCCGCTCTCCCCCGCAGCTCCCCGCTCTGCGGCGCCCCCCAAATCTTCAGGGACGAGCAGGGAGATACTCGTCTAAGGCACATTACTCGAGCAAGTAGTGCCTTAGCGAGTATACTATAGGATATCCTGAAAACATGACCTGTTGGGGTGCCTGAGGACTGGAGTTGGGAAACACTGCTGGAGTCTGAGGCCTCATTTACACATGTATGCAATTTTGGTTAGTAGAACTTACACGTATGTATGAGTGTTTTTGGTACGTACGCGTTTTTTTTTTACATCTGTGTTCATTGCATTTTACGCATATGCAAAATATAAAAATGCAAGAAGGACCAATTGATGTCACTTTTTTTGCAACATGCATAAACAACGCAGTAAATAGATATGTAACATCCATTTTCACTATGTTTTTTTATACTTGCATTGACTTTCATGGTCATTTTCGACCTATTTTCAGTCATGATGAGGAATAAAATGGGACATTCTGCAATTTTTTTAGGTTCATATTCAGTCAGAAAAAAAGTATGGACTGAATGCATGCAGAAGTTACAACATAAATAAGCACATGTGAATGGGCCCTAACATTACAAAGCCCCTAGGCCAGCTTCACACGAGAGTAAGCGTATTTGTGCGCACATGAGCGTAGCCTTTTTGCGGAACAAACAATGCTTCTTTGCACATGCATTCGCTTATTTTACTGTACTTTTTGCGCCCACAAGGCATGTTTATACACAGGCAGCAAAGATGCACCAATTGAAATAGCTTATTAGTCTTCATGAGTTCCAGGTATGTT
>NW_027102346.1:12500-18601 GCF_035609145.1 Eleutherodactylus coqui
GCCTAGATATGAGACCTGCATCCAACACACACACATTCAGATAAAATAACAAAAGTGGTAGAGCCTGGAGCTCTGATGGTGAGCTCAGGCATTATGTCTGTGAGCCCAGAGTGCTGCTACTGATATACCAAGAAGCCCTCCCCTAAAGGGGGGTGGTGTGGAGAATCAGCCAATCAGATGTTATAGTGGGAGGGGTTAGGACAACTCCACAGATCTAAGGGAAAACAGGGAAAAGAAGTCCGTTTATAATCTGCTGTTTGGCTCAAACTGGGTGTATTAGTGAGGACAAATGTTGCAGCAGTCTCCCTCATAGTCTGATCGCCCGTATGTACACATGGATCTTTAAATTTTACTTTAGAAAGATCGCTACCGGTGATCCGCTATTGCGCACGCGCGCGCAGCGCTGTGACGTCATCACGTCAGTCATGTGATATGGTACGTCCTGACGTTCTGTTGTGTCACATGAACGGCTTCATTCAAATGAATAGCTTATTAAAAGCAATGTAGATTGCCATGGCAATAGCGGTCATGTGATCTGCACTGCCCAGAAGACACATGAGTGAGACTGGGATGTATACAGTGCAGATTAATTAGATGCTACAGCATAGAATATACAGAATGCGTTTAGTGAGGATTTATTGGTTGTTAGTTATAAGACACAGAAAGAAGTTTATTTAAATATATATATATATATATATATATATATATATAAGTACTGTGTGTCGGTAATGGTTATTTTAAGGCTACGTAATATAGAAAGAGTCATGCATATACTGCATAAATCTGATAATTAGATGGTTTGAAGTACAACCGATGAACGTAGCATCTTAGATATTGCTCACTTAGCGCTATGACAAGGAAGAATCACATAACGTAACAATGGGCTGATTTTTGAATTCCTTTGTAAAACAGCACTCTAAATGCGTGATAAAATCAAAATATTGGTATTCTCATAATAGAGCCAATGACTGATAGATGCCGGCTGTATAATCAAAGAGAAGAAAGATTGGCTATAGAGGGATTACAAAAAGCAGTTGAAACACAAATTCTCATTTAAGCCACTAGGATTAACTGTATTCAGTCGAAAAATCCATGCTGCCTCTTTGCATAGGAGTTTTTTGTCCGTATCACCGCGACGCCCATGAGTCCTGATAATTTCAATCCCTTGAAATTTCAGTTGTTTTGTATCACCATTGTGGAATTTCCACATATGGTCTGCTAGGGGGGTCGACTCATGGCGTCTGATGTTCCCTAGGTGATCGAGAATTCTGCGACGAAACTGTCGAATTGTCTTGCCCACATAGTTCATGGGGCAAGAACATGTGGCAAGATAGACTATGTTTTGTGTTCGACAGTTAATGAAGTCTCTGCATGAGTAAACTGTATTAGTGGATGATGACTTAAAAGTATTACCGCGCAGAATAAAAGGGCAAGCGAGGCAGCCCTGGCATGGAAAGCTACCTTGGGGCTTGCTGGAACCAAGCCAAGTAATTTGCCTTTCATCGGGAGGGAGGTGACTTTTCACTAGATGGTCTTTTAAATTATGGCCACGGCGGAATGTTAAAGATGGTCTTTCGGGAAGAAAATCATTAAGGTCTTTGTCGCGTTTCAGGATATCCCAATAGTAGTTGAGGATATTCCTTATTTGTATCGAGCAAGTGTCGTAAGTGCCAATAATTCTGGCTTTATTGTCCAAGGAACGGATCTTAGGTTGAAGGAGAGTAGTCCTTTCTTGAGATGATGCAAAGATAAATGCTTGGTCGATGACCTTTTTGGGATAATTGCGATTTTTAAAGCGATCATACAATTTTTTACTTTCCATTTCAAAACTCGAATTATCCGAACAATTGCGTCGGAGTCGCAGAAACTGACCTTTTGGTATGCCACGTTTTAATGGTGCAGGATGGAAACTGTCCCAGGTAAGTAGGCTGTTTGTCGCCGTGGACTTACGGAAAAGAGAGGATGTTATCTGTCCCGATGGATCTTTTTTAATTTGAAGATCCAGAAAGGACAGCGTAGTGGTATTAATTTCCGAAGTAATCCGAAGATTCAGATCATTATGGTTTAGATGATCAATGAATATCTCAAGGGACGACCGATCGCCATTCCAGAACAGGAGCACATCGTCAATATAACGTATCCACAATGAGATGTTATCTGACCCCATGATGTTATCACTGTTGAAGATCCGTTCCTCCCACCAGCCCAGGTACAGGTTAGCATACGATGGGGCACAAGGAGTCCCCATCGCGGTGCCCCTGAGCTGGTGGAAGTACTTGGCTTCGAACAGGAAAAAATTGTGGTTTAGGATAAATTCAAGGAATTCCAGGACACATTTGTTATGCATATTGTATAAAGGTCCTCTTTGATTCAGAAAGAACTCCGTCGCCTTAAGACCACCTTGGTGGGGGATGGAGCTATACAACGATTCAATGTCCAACGAGGCCATAATTGTGTCTGGATTAACAGTAAGGCCATCTAGGGTGCGTAGGACGTCCATAGTGTCCTGGACAAATGATCGTAAAGATGATACAAAGGGTCTAAGTATCCTGTCAACGTATGTGCTCAAGTTCTGGGTAAGGTTGTCAACCCCCGAGACGATCGGCCGTCCCTTGAGTGGGTTGAGGCCCTTATGCACTTTAGGAAGTGCGTAAAAAGTAGCTGTAGTCGGTTTTTTGGGATACAGAAATTGATATTCAGTGTTGTCTATGCATCCCAGCTCTAGGGCTTTTTTTAATATTTTTTGTAAGTCACGTGAAAAGCTGTCTGTCGGGTCGTGGGACAACATGCCGTAAGTAGATGTATCACTCAACAGACGTTGGCACATGCCTACGTATTGTTCCCGATCCATTATAACAATATTCCCGCCTTTATCGGCAGCTTTTATGATTATTGCCTTATTGTTTTCAAGATTTTTTAGAGCAAGAGATTCTCCTTTTGTAAGATTAGGGCAAGTAAATTTTGAAGGGTTCAATGCTTTTAATTCTTTAAGGACTAATTTTTCGAATATGTCTATTTCTGGACTATTTAAAGATGGTGGATTCGCTCGACTGGTTGGTTTGAGATTTGTAAAGGGTCCAGTTCCAATAGGTCTTAGATTTTCATCTTCTAGGGCTTCTAGAGCTTGAATAGCTGGCAAGTCAGCAAGATCCAAACCAAGCTCTTTCATTTCCTCTCTTTCTTTAATAATAAAGTGTTTCCTCCAACGTAATTTTCGGGTGAAGAGGGAGATGTCCTTCGTCCACACGAATGAATCAAAGCGGGTCGTGGGGACGAAGGACAACCCCCTCTCCAATAGTTCTGTCTCTTGTTTATTAAGATGATATCCTGACAGATTGACAATTTGTAACTTGTCTTCAATTGGAGGACCATTGGAGTTAGAAAGATCTAAACCTAAAGAACTTCCTTGATTGGCCGAGATCGGAATATCAGAGAGAACTGAGGGATGATGGGTCACAGTATTACTTATTGTCATTGTTGGCCTGTTATATCTCGTCTCCCCCGTAAAAAATAGTGGGAAATTGGAGGTTCGGAGAAATTCCCCTCTGCTGGTCTTCTGCCTCTTCCCCTACCTCTAATGCGTGGGGTGAATCGGTTTCGATTCTTTCGTTGGTATGGGCGATTGGAGGATGTATAGTCGCTTTCTGATAGTTCTTGTTCAGAAGAGCTGATATCAGTCTCCGATCTGGAGTTTTGTTCAGTATATGCGCGATTCTCCTTGAAATCCAGGAGATCACGACTAAATTGAAGGTGTTTTCTTTCTTTTATCTGATTCGTGAATTTTTCGATATTTGAATGCAGATTTTTTTCTTTGTTTGAAAATTCCGGATCAGACTGAAAGCGTTTTACAGACTCTATCTGGTCCTCCAACCGTTTTTGGTTATGTGTTAGGGTGGATTTTTCCTCCTCCAATAGGAGATTAATCAGGCGTAATGACGACTGCGTAGATTCCAATTCCCATTTCTTTAAGAATTCGGGATTTTGGAGTCTTTTAGGAGGTCGTATGGGGTTACGTAGACCTCTCGGAACAATTTGGTTTTCTGCGTACTTCTGAAGTCCCTGAACCTCCCACCAGTTACGAACGTATTCTCTATAATAGGTGGTTAGATCCTTAAAGCTTTTTTGCATTGAACTATCCTTTGATTGTGCCCTATATTCTCCCTCTGAGAATACAGAACCGGCATCGGTGAGCCAAAGTGCAGAATTTAGATCTTTCGATAGAAAACCTGCCATAGAAACAGACTAGAGAATCACAGGGGCAGAACTTTGTCTGACTAAATCAAATTGGAGCCCTTCACAGTGACAGACAGACTAAAATATAACTTTTATTCAAGACTAACATAAAATAATGACTTGGGCTAAGAACAAGACAAACAAAGACAGAGAATATTACAGATAGGTGGGTAATTGGAGTTATTAGAATCACCCCACCTAGGCTATGATAAAGACGAGACTGAAGAGTCGCTAGTGATGCATCAGATAGTCCGTAATTTAATGAGTAGAACCACGGGTATCAGATATAAGTCTAAGAACACTTTGGTACTGGAGCAAAATTGCTCAAAAAACCTATGGAGATCGCACTGGTTTAGTCGTCACTTGCAATTAATTAATCCAATGGTCACTAAAGTGGGGCCCCAGTACCTATAAACTATAAGAAAAGTGTCACGCATCAGTATAGCGACCGTCTGTAACAAAGTGGTCACATTCGGATAGGTTGATGATCACAGGATTTGATAGTTACTTAGCCAATACTATGATTTGAGGAAACCATAAAAGTGCCTCAAGTATTTGGCTCAGAGTAGTATCAGTCCATATCATTTGGAAAGAACGGTAAGCTCTCTTTAGTATAAGTATAGCTCAATATACAACTCATATAACTCAAGAGAGAAGAATGGATGACCTCTCTTTATGTGAAAGGGTGATTACTGCTCAGGAATAATTACTGCTCGTAGAAATATGATTACTTGCTCAGGAATAATTACTGCTCAACGCGTTTCCCTACTAGGATTGTTGGTAGTTCATCAGGAGCAATTGTATGAGTTATGCCATACGATATGACAGGTTCATTGAGTTGAAAACTCAAGAGAAAGAGAGATAAAGTGCCACAATCTTGTTTTGGGACACAAAGAGTTAAGAGAAAGTGCCACAATCGTGTTTTGGGACACGAAGGGTTAAATACTTTGTCAGATTTTGAGAAAGTACCACAATCGTGTTTTGGGACACGAAGGGTTAATTACTTTCTGCCAGATTTTGAGAAAGTACCACAATCGTGTATTGGGACATAGAGGGTTATATAATCTCTGTCAGATTTTTGTTGGTGTGGTCATGCAGGCTAGTTAGGAGATGTGCAGGAGATATACTGATTTATAGAGAAATACTGAACATCAACTAACCTCAAAGAATTGAAATGGGATCAGAACTAGAAAGTAGGGGATTATTCAAGACCCATACTTAGTTCATCATTCAATCTTTGAACAAGGTCGCTAAATAGCGAAATAATAGCGGTCTGCAACTTGTTCATATAATAAGCTCTATAGATATATAGTAGCCTGGGACTAGTCTATCAAAAAAGAGATAGAGTTCCAGGCTACATAGAGCTTTTTTCAGATCCCTTTCATTCTATCAAGGTCTCTAGGCAGCGCATAGTAGCATAAGCAGAGCGGTGTCTTTGCTGCCTAGATATGAGACCTGCATCCAACACACACACATTCAGATAAAATAACAAAAGTGGTAGAGCCTGGAGCTCTGATGGTGAGCTCAGGCATTATGTCTGTGAGCCCAGAGTGCTGCTACTGATATACCAAGAAGCCCTCCCCTAAAGGGGGGTGGTGTGGAGAATCAGCCAATCAGATGTTATAGTGGGAGGGGTTAGGACAACTCCACAGATCTAAGGGAAAACAGGGAAAAGAAGTCCGTTTATAATCTGCTGTTTGGCTCAAACTGGGTGTATTAGTGAGGACAAATGTTGCAGCAGTCTCCCTCATAGTCTGATCGCCCGTATGTACACATGGATCTTTAAATTTTACTTTAGAAAGATCGCTACCGGTGATCCGCTATTGCGCACGCGCGCGCAGCGCTGTGACGTCATCACGTCAGTCATG